>NC_137231.1:7134367-7166867 GCF_949987685.1 Ammodytes marinus
ACATCAAAGATGGCTGCGGATATGTTGTGTGAGTTTGAGACTGCTTTGGCCTCGACCCTTTACGATTTGGAAGACGGCACTCAAATCTTTCATTAGCAAGTAAGTGGAATGTTCTGTTTTGCCGACCGACAACGGCAAACGTTTAATTTAACAGTTTAACAGCTGTTCACTAAATGAACGGGGCTTACGTCACCTTGTGCATCGCTCCGATTAGTTGTAGTGCTATCCAACTGCGTGCAGTGGCATTTGAAATGCACGAGTAGGAGCCGCCCCTTGAGTTGGAAATTACTATTGATCGTGGCCAGACCCTCTATCGTTCAAGATATCAGGGTCTGGATTTCAGGCTAGCAATGAGCCGCTCTTCTCCTGCATTTTCTCTGCTTTCCATTCTGAGACACGGAGAGCAAAACAATTGTTTTTCTCAATCACGGGTCAATTAACGATAACTGCAAGTTAACATTTGTACGGTATTCAGCTGCATTGTATCGCCTTAAAGATTAGGATGTTTTATTTTAAAATGGAACCACATTAGTAAGTGGTCTAAAATGACATACGAATACATACATAATATTAACTTCTCCACAGGGTTACCCCGGAGCATTGGGTCTGACTGGAAGACCTGGTCACATGGGGCAAAGGGTAAGGCAGGATTCCTGATACAATATAGAAGAACTAATCTAAAACACAATCAGTAAATGTTTCTAATGGTATGACTTAATAAACAGGGTTTAGTATTGATACATTAGGTTAGCCATTTCTGACATTCCTTAACAAACAATGTACTAACTCAGTGTAAGGCATGTGGTATAGAGAAAACAAATGGATCAAAATACCTTATTCTGGATATTGTTTTACTTGGTCAAGCTGTAAGCCGCCCAGCATTGAAATTCAGGACCAACATTTTGTCATTGTGAAATGTGATTTAATTGTTTTTCTGTTGACTGTGACAGGGAGATGCTGGTGTCAAAGGCCTGCCTGGCCTCCCAGGAAAGAGTGGACCTACAGTGAGTAGATTTGGTGAAATTTGAGGCACTTGAATCTCGTTGATGTCTTTCAGCCACATCCTGAAGCACGGGGCCAATGGAGACTTCCAGTTTAGTAGTATCAACTTTTTAACTGCGACCATGACCATTTTACAAACCTGCTTTTTTTTTTATTTTTTATTTATTTTTTATTAGGGACAGTGCATATTCATGAACAGCTGTAACATTTACAGCTGTAAAAATGCCAGATTTTAGCAAAAATGCTAGATTTCATCTGTTGTCCCTGGCATGCAAAGAAATTCAGGTTAAAAAAAAGAATACATATACAAAGGCACAAATAACACAAGAAAATAAAAGAGTTTAAAGGTGGTCACAGACTTGGTTTTCTTTTATCCACAGTTTGAGGTGTGTTTTGAAGGTTGAATAATTTTGTGAGTCTCTTATTGTGAGTGGGAGAGTATTCCAATATTTTGTTCCTTTGACTGACAGAACAGTTTGTCCGAATGTAGTGCGTCTGTATGGGACGTCACAGTCTCCTCAGGCTGTGGCCCTGGTGCCAGTCCCACTCGCAGACTTCAGCTTAATAAAAGCTGAAGTCTGATGGGGCTCCATTGTTGACTTTTAGCTGAATACTCTGAATGTTATTGGTTGATCTTGGTTGTGGTCTGTATTGAAACATTGTCTTCTCAGGGTCCACAGGGCTCTCCTGGTGAGAGAGGACCTCTAGGACCACAGGTGAGAACTTGACTATCTATGACCATACAAAAACCTATTGATCAAACATCATCAACTATCATAATGCGCAAAGTTAACTTGACATTGTTGTTGTTTTCTTTCATATCGTTTCTCTCAGGGTCATCAAGGAGAATTTGGGCCCAAAGGCATTCAAGGACCACCAGTGAGTAGATCATACTGAAACATAAGATACAGTAGATACATTGGATTTATTCAATTGTCAAAAAATTAAATAAAAACGTTTCACTTTGCTATAGTTCTGACATTTTTTTTTCTACTATTTAAAAAAAACTCCCTGTTCTATTTCCACCATTCATTCCACACAAACTATGAACTGTCTTAAATTATCTCTATGGATGCACAAAAGTTATTTTGGGGAGAAGATGGCCAATAGGAGAACTAAAGGTTAAGGGAAGGTTAAGAGTGATTGATAGAGATTCAGAGATTTTTTTCTAAAGCAAAAATTCAGCTGAAGTTATTTACAACCGATTATTGAGAGAGTTGCATTTGGACAAAAAACTTAAATCTCAATACTAAACCCAACAGTTACACACTGGAAATGTATAACGTATCACAACTTGACTATATAACAGTATTTTAATTCCTTTTGAGATTTTCCCATAATTGATTTTTGTTAAAACACACCTAATTTTATCAATGTACGTTCTTTTTCTTCTTCATTTTGACTGACTTCAGGGCCCTCCAGGCCAGCCAGGAGCAGCAGGGGGTATGGGCAGTCCTGGCCCTCCAGGGAGCCAGGGGCCTCTGGGGCCTTCAGGGTCAGCTGGACCTAGAGGTTTTCCAGTGAGTGGGTACTTTTCACTCTTCTATCCATGTCTTATTCATATCAAATCATGGGATGTTGCTGCTCTCAATAAAGCATTGTATAGTAACATATTGTCATGTATCGTTGATGTATCCCCTTTGTCTTCTCCTCAGGGAACAACAGGGATAATAGGACTGATGGGTCTGGCTGGAGAAGAACCAGAGAAGGTAACACATTTTGACATGTTTTTTGTTCAAGCTTGAAGACATTGAGAATTGGTATACAATACTATCTAATGAGAGCTTCAGTTTCAGATATATTTTTATCAGCCTTCATAAACTGAGATGATTTTAAGCCTATAAATGATTTATTGTTTTTTAGGGTGCAATGGGTGCTGCTGGTGATATTGGTGCTCCAGGTCTGGATGGACAGCAGGTATGTTCCTCACTGACCACACTGCACTGATCACCGTACCAAGGGTTTAACCAAGGGTGTAACTTTGGCTATATTTGATTTTTTTTTGAGTGTGACAATAGTTCCATTAAAAGAATGGATTTTTTTTATTTAAATATCTAGAAGACATATTATATCGTAATAAACCAGTGATTTACACCTTTACAGCGCACCATGTAAAACATTCAGACCGACAATATTTCAGGAATGCAATTTATAATACAGTATATAATATTGAAGGACGTTGTGTTATTCATGAAGTATGCTTATGCTTGTCATGTTAGGGTTCTCCAGGACCAGCTGGTGAAGAGGGGACTCCTGGAACAAAAGGTGACCAGGCGAGTGACATTACTACTGAAATTTATGAATGTATGTTAATAAATAAATAATGATTTACTAAAAGTTTGACAATTATCCACTGCCATCTTCAGTTTAAAATCACATGTGTGATGTCATCCTGCCATGCGCTACATTGGCCAATCACATTCATGCACGGAAACAACAGCGTGTAGAACCCTGCATTGCTCAGATATTTTTATGTTTTAGTCATGTTAGATTTGTACAAAAAAACAAGCAAAACATGCGTTCAAATCTAGAAACAAAGCAACAAGAGATGTGATAACTTACAGGGCATGTATCTTTATTTAAGGCTGAGAAAATTCAAAAACATTTACTGATTCAATAACTCAGACAATCACAACAGGCAATGTCCGACCATTGTCAACCATTGTACATTGTAACTTGTACCTGGAACAGGGAGCCACTGGTCGTCAGGGACAACCAGGGCTTAGGGGAGCAGAGGGAGAGCCAGGTCATCAGGGCTCCCAGGGTCTGCACGGTGAGCCTGGGCACAGGGGTAAAGAGGTCAGTATGTACTACGTATTACTCAACCATTGTAGGGCTGCAACTAATGTGTTTCATAGTTATCAATTAATCTATTGATTATTTTAAAATAATTGTTTGTATAGCATATTTACAGTGTACCGTATAAAGACAAAGTACCAAAGTCAAAGTATATATACACTGCCCGCCCCCAGAAGAGCAAATACGCAAGAGCCCTCCATCGGTCAAAAACTGCAGTGAACAATATGTTTGAGTTAGCAACAATTTATAGTAACAGTATGAACATTTCCACATGCACAATTCGAAGAGAACATAAGGGATATGGACTATGCAGATGTGTAGCCTTAAGCCCCACTGATAAGTGGTTTTCTTATCAGGAATAAATGCTTCAGTTTGCTAGGGAATATAAAAATGTGGACTGTGGGACTGTGGAGCAATGGAAAAGGAGATTGACCCTGTTCCAGAGTGATGGGTGCATCAGGGTAGGGAGAGAGGTGTATGTTGAAGTGATGCTCCCATCATGCCTAGTGCCTACTGTACAAGCCTGTGTGGCACAGTAGAGTATGATCTGGGGTTGTTTCAGTGGGCAGTTCTAGGTTCTAAGCAACCTTATGTGCCAAAAAAAGCCGTTGCACATCAAAATGTGCAACGGCGAATCAAAGCTAAAGAGGGTCCAGCGTAATATTTGAGTGTGGGACACTTTGTTTTGGCTAGGCAGTGTATATGGCATTAAATGCAGTGAAAAATCCCATCACAATATCCTTCAGTGTAACTTAAAATGTATGGTTTAGTCCAATTCTATCATGTAAGAGAAAAGGTAGTTTATTCGTACATAGAAGAATTTGGAACGCTCAAATTGGTGGAATTATTGCATGAAAAATGTACTTAAAGCGGCTACGAGTAACATTTAAATATCTTTTAAACAGCCTCATGTTTCCTCTGATAATCATAAATTACCTTTAACAGCAAACGAGACCATCAGTGCAAAGAAAGACGTTTTTAAATAGTTTTTATTACTGCTTTTGGTCTGGTCGCACACCCAGTCCGATTTTCGGTTCGCTCGTGCAGGCTCTATGGTCACATATCCATATTGGTCGCAGATTTCAGTGTGGCGCAGCAAGGTGAATTGAGAAGCCTATCCCTCCAGGTGAGGGAAGGGGAGCGGGAGCCTTGTTTGAGACAGTTATTTGTCGTCATAATGACTGATAACGGGGCTGAACCATCAAAGAAAAAATGCAATGAAGAAAAGCTAAAAGGGAGAGTGATATAGGCTACGGGAGGGACCAGGGCGTTGCCAAGCAACGTGTATACAATTTCACGAGAGCGAAACTAGACTGCAGTGTTTACTCCTAAATGAATGAGCGGTTGGTACTAACACAAAGTTTGCTTTGCTTCACCATCATCAGATAACCATTATCTGAAATAGTCATTATTTACAACAACATAAACACATTACCTCATCGTGATCCATACTAACTGCCGTCTCTCGTTCATTCGCTTTCTGTGAGGACACGTAATCTTTCAGCTCCGTGAGAGAGAGAGTAGTTAGGTGACACTGCTGCAACAACTCATTGCAATCAGGTGTGTGTGGCAGTGACTGGCATTAGTTGATGCAGTGTCAAAACCACTCTCACGGAGCCGAAAAGAGTCCTCACACTTTCAACACACGGACATGCATTATATTGCTCCCTTCTCAGTTCACACTCGCGCGCCTGGCACGCGCTAGGAAACAGCTTTGCGACAGCGGGCGTCGTAAAAATACTACCGATTTTGTCCAAAGGGGACGCCAACGTGCCATGTTACTCGTAGTGGCTTTAATTACTTAAATAAATCAATTATTATTAACTGATTTATTGTTGCAGCTCTATTTTTATTCACCCAAGCGTTGTGCTGCTGGTTCTTTCCTTCATTGTGTGTCTTTGTGCAGGGAGAGATGGGAGAGTCCGGCATTCCTGGGGAGCCAGGTCCAAAAGGAGCGAAGGTGACCTCCAGAAACGAAAGCTGTAATCTGCCATTTCTAGTGGCCATATATGTAATATTGTAATTTTCTGGAACAGAGTTTCTTTCAAAACCAACCATTATTGACTGCATATCATAGCATATCAAAGCCATATCATAACCCTATCATTGGTAATACCAAACCACCTCAGGTGAAACAATGAAGGGGGTCAAGGGATGGCTCTTCAGCTGGTTCATTTAGTTGTCAATCTCGCCTCCTGACACTGGTCATATACGGTGCCGTTACACATGACATTCACATTCTGTGATCTATGTTCAACCAATCAGTAGCTGACTTTCACTAACAGACGGAAAGTGGGGAGGTCCCGCTCTGACATGAGGCTAGATTGACTTGAACCAATTAGGGGCTGCCTCCAATAATCCAATGTCTTTGCATCCTTGCCACACGCCTATAGAGGATGCAGTGGTCACATACGTGCTAGAGTAAATTAAATCAAGTGATGATGCCTGTGAGTTCTGAAAAAGCTGCTTGTTCTCACTATAACAAAAATTAGGGGTTGTAACTGTAATTCACTTTGATCCATGCCTTTAACCATGCCATGTTGAGCATTTGAAGAAATATGGCCTAAAAAAGTCCTCACAATGTATGTTTAAAAGGGTATAGGAACCCTCTAACTTCCAAGAGGTGAATTATTTTTATAAGCATTGTACTGTTCAAGTTAATAAATCATGATGTCATTTTTACAGGGAGATGTTGGAAATCATGGCCTGTTGGGATCAGAGGGGCCCCCGGGAGTCTCAGGAACACAAGGACCAAGAAGGTCAAAAGGAGGAAAGGGTTATCCAGGCTTTATGGTAATTCACCTGATTACCTTTTTATTAGTTTGTCTATTGGCCTCTATACTGTTATTTGTTTATCTGACCTACAATGTCCTCATTACCATTTTGTTGTTTTTTATCACCAATCTATATATCTAATGTTATTACAAATTACTGCTTCATGTAATTGATGTGTGTATGACAATCAAGAACTTGAAACTCTGCGGCGAACCTGGATTCTTAAAGACATGTCATAATTTATTTTTATTTCAAGGGTCAAGGCGGCCTGATGGGGAAAGTTGGACCAATAGGCTTATTAGGCCTACAGGTAAGTCATTCAGTCCAATTGACTAGATTGCTGTTGTCGTAAATGCTGTTAACCGCTGTGGATTTGCATCCATTTTCAGGGCTTGCCAGGTGTTTTCGGGGTTTCAGGACCTGATGGGTTACAAGGACATGAGGTAGAAAATCCCACTTCATATTCTGTAAAGCTATAATGTCAAATAAATCACGTACAAGACAAGAAAAATATGGTGTCTTAATTTACTTAAAGCTGGGGTGGAGGATTTGTGGAGAAAATGGTAGTTGGGATAGAGATTAGAATCCAAATACCTCAACCGCTCCACTTGTTCTCTTTGGTCCCTCCCCTATGGTCCCGCCCTGAAACGCTCTACACCAACAAAGTCATGCCAAAGTGAATGGACAGTCCCAACAGCCAATAAGAACAGAGAATTGGAGCCTCGCTCTGATTGGTCAAAGTGTCAGCTCATGTTAACTTTGACCAATCAGAAATTATACACCCAGCTTTAAATGACATGGGAGTATTGAGATAATGGGTTATGGGTTGCTGTATTCCTCCTTTGGTGTAGGCCTGACGTGTGTCCCGCTTCTCAGCAAGGGAACATCGGATTTTTATTTTTACTAAAAAGAGTTTGGATGATACTAACACGAATTATATCATATTACCTTCAGCTCAACATTTGGCAACCATGCACAGAAATGTGGTCCCTTTATATTTTACTGTATAGTCATGTACGGTAGGGATTGCCTCATGGCCAGTTCAGAGGAGGAATGATATAAGCAACTAATAACACACATACAGTACTGTATGAACATCGAAGTGTTGTATTAAGAAATCCAAACCCATCCTTTAACTTTACAAGTTTTACTTAAACCCAAGGTACACAAAAGGTAGGGAATATTATACGTTCACCCCCTGAAAAACCATGTATGTACAGTATTTGATGATATACAGTAACTTTTTGACAAACTATACTTGTCCTTTCTACAGGGAGACAAAGGTCTTGCTGGTTTCACTGGGGAGCCAGGGACTCCAGGTCCTAAGGTACAGAGCTCTACTTATAGTCACAGCTGTAACATTAAGCAACAGCCCATCTGTTTCTATTGTTGGCTTGATTTCCCTCAAACTGTGCTCTGTCTAACTGTAGGGGGTGGCAGGAAGCTCAGGTGTGAAAGGTGACATGGGAAGGCCTGGACCAGTGGTAAGTGGAGTACATTACAGTATGGCAAATAAGTACAGTGTTGCTAGTAAGGGGAGGTCCCAGAAACGCTACTTAGAATTTTTAAACTGCCATTTCACAATATGTCCTATGTCCCTGCTGATGTTTTTATGAAGACAGAACCTAACGCAAACTAAAGGAGATAATTGCAAATTAATTTGACAAGAGTTTGCACTCAAGAATATGCCATTATAAAACAAATGTATTCACTAAGAAAACCCATTTCTGCTGCTTGTACCAGCGATCTACCTTTTTCGGTCATGACCCAGCCTTCATGACTAAATGAGGGCAGGAACAAAGATTGACCAGTAGATCCAGAGCTGTGCCTTCCAATTAAGACTTATCAATTACATATATGGCCTGATCATTTACCTACTGAATTTTCCTTTAGTTTTTAGGAGAAAGTTTCGTCCATAAAACCAATTCCTTTTTCCAACTCACTTCTTTGTAAATTAAAGATTTTGCCATGACTAAATACATGTGGTGATGTTTTTGTGATCCAGAGTGCTCAAGGAGTCACAGGAAGAGCAGGTGATCTTGGTCCAAAGGGATTTTCTGGACCTGAGGGGCTGAGAGGCGAGCCTGGACAAGAAGGGGAGCCAGGAGAGCTAGTGAGAATTCCAAAAAGGACACTTAAGCCCAGTTCAGACCAAAGATTCGCCTTGCAACTGCTTGCGACGAGACGGTTTTAGAACGTCGCGGGGGAGAAATCGCAAGGTCCAGTTTTAGAACGTCTCAACCATCTCGTCGCAAGGAGTTGCGAGTTGCAAGCAGTTGCAAGGCGAATCTTTGGTCTGAACTGGGCTTTAACCTGAGTGAACCGGAGATTGTAGCTCTGGGTGGTGGTTTGAAGCACTATATACTGTTGACCTTATTGTACTGTATGAAGGACTGATGGTGAGCTGTTTTTTTGCAGGGTCCTGATGGCCTGTCAGGAGAAAAAGGACCTCCAGGATCACCAGGTCCAGATGTAAGTTATCTTATCTTCTGTGTTGATAAAATGTTGGTGTATCGTATTCATATGAGATTTCAGAAACAGTGGCGCACCTATTTTTGTCACCCTTTCGTTGGGGTTCCAAGCGGTCCCATAAGGGTGGAGCTACACACTTCAGTCCACTGATTGGTCGACAGAATCGTAATTTCCATGCAACTGTGGCAACATACTCAGCAAACTGATGCGAATGAATATGTATTGAATGACACACAGACTGAGAGACACACAAACTTTCCTTGATTTATATAGTAAGATATACACGTACTGTATATAGTTAGATAGTTATATATACTGTTTATAATTAAGCCTCTGCGCCGGTGATAGCCGAAGGCCAGATGCATTATGTTTTTTGGGTTGTGTGTACTTAGTTCTTTAGTCTGTCCGGGGCATTCTTGAGTGCGTAATATCTCATGAATGTTTTTAGGGATTTTAAACAAACGTTGCACCAATGTCCAATCTAATTCAAGGATAAACTGATTACATTTTGGAGGTCATAGGTCAAGGTCACTGTGACCTTGAGTATTGTGAACTCAACTTTGAGCGATTTTTTTAAAGGTTTGCACAAATGTCGACTCAAAGATGAGCTGAATAGATTTTGGAGGTCATAAGTTACAGCAACCTTACATACTGTAAGGACGCAGTGACCTTGTACCATATTGCAGCTTCTTATGAGTTTTACCTTCTTTCTTTTTTTATATATTTTTTTTAGTTGGAAATGTTGATGAACACCCTGTTGTGTTGATTCTTTAGGGTGTCATGGGTGTTATGGGACTTCAGGGTCCTGCTGGCCCTCGAGGACCCCAGGTCAGCACTGTCTCTTCAAATGCACACTCTTAAAGATGAAATGACAAGCATTCACAGTATTCATAGTGCTCCTACGCACCTCTTCAGAATAGCCTTCAGCCAATGGTATTATTACATTTGATACATATTTACATGACATATTAACATTACATATTTATTTCATACGTTTACATTACACCTGCTTTTTAAATGCTGATTTTACTGTTTCACTTGCTTATAATGGACAGTACGTCTTAGCTTTAGTTTATTGTGTGTTGGCTTGATTTCCAGACCTGCTTTTTAATTTGCTTGTGTACACATTTTATTGTAATAGGTCTTATTACAATAAGATTAATCTCACCTTCTTCTGTGTTGCATTCAGGGACCAAAAGGTGGACCTGGGTTGGAGGGAAGGAAAAGAGATAAAGGTCAAAAGGTCAGCTCAAATATCTCTGTCTGCATTTGCTTTTTTCACATACAACATCCCATCCAAAATCAACATCTTCAGGAATTACAGGATGAAGACTGTTGATATTCTGTTTTATTTTTCTCGTCACCAATCCCATGTGCAGATCTTAATCAAAGTAGGTTGTGTTCAAAGTCTGATATATTTTATCTTCTTCCACTATATATATCCATTGTTATCCAGAAACGTTTGAAAAAAGACATCTATGTTGCATTGGCTTACGAGTTTCGTCATCACCATGAACACACACTGTTGTTCATAATGACTCAATAACACACACACACTGCCCTGCTGCCCTAAATAGCCACTCACTACAACACCAACATTGGTGGATGAATCGGTTTCTGAAAATAGACCCCAACAATTGTTCTACTTCCTCCAGTTTAAGTAAAGTTTGCTTCAAATCAGTAAGCTGACGATTTTTTTTAAGTTATTGAGCCATTTAAGAACCTTAATTTATCATTTTAAAGATTGATGTGTTCAATGGAAAGGTATGGACTCTGAACTGACGCGCCCCACACACATCCTACCTCTACTGCGCGTCTACCTCGCGTCTGCGTCTGACTTTTGGTCACAGACTGTGAAATCAACGTAGAGCGAGCACACATCCAACCTCAGACGCACTGCTGAGGCGCGTCGGAGGCACGTCTGCAGCGCCGCTCCCCTTCACCTCAGGAGGCTCGCCTATTTTTTTCTGAGAGCAGCGCGTCTCTCTCGCGTCTCTGTGCTTTAACTGATAGAGAAATACTCTGCTGACAGTCATACCAGCAGCATTCACTCTAGTTACACGTTTACCCGGTGTGTTTATTTCAAAATAAAACATCCCTCAGTCGTATACGCAAATAATCCCTTTATTTCACGATGTAATTGTGCAATCAAAATCCGAGTGATTCAAAACCTAATTTTCAATTAGTTCTGGCATTTCATTTTTGGATAAATGACACATATAGAGATCCAATATAGTGAAGAAATAAAAAAGATCATGATGAGCGCAACAGTTTTCCGTTGCTCTATCTGTGTCTACGGCCTTCTTCTTCCCCGACCACACCCCCCTCTCTCTCTCCCGTATAAATCAGTAAAGTGATTTTTGAAATTCTCTGCTGAGAGTCGCATTGACTTCATACTGGCATCTTTCGCTGTAGTTTCACCATTTCCTGGTGTGTCCCCTTCGAAATAAAACTTCCAACAAGCGAAAATATGGCAAAAAAAAAGAAAAAAAATGGCAATGGGGCGCACGGATTACTGTCCAGACTCAATATTAATCATATGCATCATAGATGACATGAAAGAACTTCATTTTTAATGGGAATTATCTATGAAAACTCTATGTAGAAAGATAGGGCTTTTAGAAGCAGCGCTGCAGCAGCAGCTGCTGAGACGTTGCATGTGTGTCCGAGAAAAGTCCGAGAGAGGCAGCAGTAAGGTAAGGCGACGCGCTCCAGAGGTAGACGCAGGATGTGTGTGGGGCGCGTGAGACCCAAAGACAGGATGGGAATGTAAGAAAGTATTTAAAGATACAATTTACCGTTGTTTTGTTTTTTCAATGACAATTTTAAAAATATAGAAATACACTTGGCGGGGGACACTTGTGGTGCACTGGTTAGAGAGAGTGCCCCCTCAATAGAGGCTTAGTCCACGAAGCAGCAGACCACAGGTTCGAATCCGGCCCGTGGACGTTCTCTGCAAGTCTTTCCCCTCTCTGACCCATTTCATCTCTTTCTCTCCTTACGGTCTAATAAAAGCATAAAATGCCAAAAAAGAATCTTTATAAAAAGAAAAGTGATAAAAAAATAACTCAAAGTGAATTGTCTTACAGGGAGATGATGGCAAAAGTGGACGCCCAGGGAAGGATGGACGCACTGGGAAGAGGGTAGGATGACAAATCAGACAGCAAATATGGACTATCATTTAGATTTTAGAATCTCTTTTTTCTCTCTTTTAATTAAGTGTATTGGTTTTCAGAAACAAATAAGTTTTACAGATCAGTACAATGCAGATAACCATTTTTTACTTTTTTTTTATTGAAAAAAGTGAATAAAAAAACCTCTATTGTTATTCTTTTTTACAGGGGAAAACAGGGAAATCTGGAAATAGAGGCATACGAGGAAGACCAGGAGAAAAGGTCATTTGTGGCTATTTGTATCAGCTGTTACCTGCATACAAACCTAACTTTGACTTTTGTTTTTAACTATACAAATTGCTTACAACTATTAAGGGCATCTCTTATTAAACAAAAAGGCTTGATCATTCTCTGGCCCTGCAGGGGAAGGTGGGAGATGTGGGTGCCCTTGGTCCTCCGGGAAGACACGGTACTTACGTAAGTTTATTTTTTACGTAGGTTTATTTTTTAGAATCACACAATTTGTTTTGTACTGTTAATCCTTTTCCATCAATACATTTTTTATAGTTTTTCATATATTCCATATTCAGCCTTAGAATTGATATTGTGCTGTATCTTTGCTGTATTTTGTATTTTTCCCAGAACTTTAAATTTTAACCGACAAAATTATGAGCATTCATCAATTCAACATTCTTTTCTTACAATCTTTCCCAACAGGGTGCAGCTGGTCCACATGGGGAGAGGGGTGAAATGGGTGGACCTGGCTTTAAGGTAGGCCTTTAGACTTCAATTAGTTAGCTAAATTAAATGTAACTCTTTTGCAGGTTTGCTTCACATGAGATATAAAAAATAAATTCGAGCTGATCCCGATCCCCATATCAATGTTCTGTACATTGCATACATAGTATCATCAGCATACACCCACATGTCTACATCTGGACATTATGCAGATAATTAAAAGTAGAGTCAGGGAATCTGGAAAATGCTTCTTGTCAAAATCACGATCCACTACCTGTCCTTAATGTGTGTGCACTGAAAATAAACCTAGTGTTGTAAATGGGCATGTTGCCATCTACGGTGGACTCATTTGTTTACATACTCTTTTGTCTACATTTTGTCTGGATTTTTCTTCCAGCTCACACACAGCACTGACAGCTAGGGGAGGAGGAGATTTTCACTGATATTGACAACAAGCAGTCTCCAACATCGCTGACTACGTTTAATACAGAAACTAAATAAAAGTTGACCTTGTACACATTATGTTTTTTAAAGGTCACATATTATGCTAAATGCACTTTTTAAATGTGTTCTAACATATCCATGGGTCCACGGTGTGCCTAGAGACTGCCAAAATATTTTAAAAAATAACAATCTCTCCTGTTCTCACTCTCCCCCTTTCTGAAACCCCCACCCCTCCCCCCCAATATACTCCAGTCAGAATTTTCCCCTTTTCTGACCTCACAAACTGGAAAGCCAGAAGCTTCCACTGTGCAGCCCACACCCCTATTTCTTATTGGTCCACGGCCCTGACAGACAGAGGGC
Organism: Ammodytes marinus; assembly: GCF_949987685.1. NCBI lineage: Eukaryota > Metazoa > Chordata > Actinopteri > Uranoscopiformes > Ammodytidae > Ammodytes > Ammodytes marinus. Next base: position 7,148,071 of record NC_137231.1, read on the forward strand.
GAGGCGTATCTGGCTTCGCTTCCGGACAGGGGGCGGGGGCAGCTCAAAGATTGTATATTTACGAGGGGAGCTGCAGCTCTTTTTAAAAAATAGGCCATTGTGAGATTAGCTGAACATCAGCATAGTACAATAAATTATCTGAAAGTTTTTTTCAGCAAACAATTAAAGAAAAACGTATTAGGGACCACTAACACCATATAATATGGTGTATAATAGTACCGAAAAGTGTATAATATGGGAGCTTTAAGAAAGAATTCTATATTTTACTCTCTGCAGGGAGAACCTGGGGATATAGGACCACCTGGCCCTCATGGTGGAGAAGGACTGAAGGTGAGCTCATGTATCAGTCACGTATTCTATACTAGTTTTATTAAACAATATACATACATTAACATTTACTATCAGGCCTTTTTCTACATTGTCTTTGTTCATTTATATGAGTCCTGTCTATTTGTTTGTTTACGCTACTCAACGTGCCTTTTAATCAACCTTCAAGGACAAATAAAGTGTTATGAAATACATTTGAATTTAATTGAAATAGCCATTGACTTGATGCTCTTTCACGCGTAATGCACACAGCTGACATATTGTTGTTTCAGGGAATGCAAGGCTCTGTTGGAGAGACAGTAGGCGCTGGTCACAAGGGAGAGCAGGTGAAATGACACTGTGCTCACATCACATACTCTATACGACAACAACCACAAGCTCATTAGACTTTACAATTCACCATGAACTATCATGTCTGATCCATTCTGTACCCTTTAACTATACACTCATAATCATTCAGCAGTATTGAATGTCTCCTAGGGGGATATCGGTCCACCGGGTAGAAGAGGTGCTCCTGGTCTGCCCGGGCTGCCTGTAAGTCTGCTGTAGTAACTGGACAACAATAAATAACAGCTCTGATGTTGGACAGAATCACAACATCACTCTTAACATCTATTCATCTGCTTTTCTGTTTTAGGGTTTGTTTGGACACAAGGTGGGTTTATTCAAAACCAGATGGCATGAGGTTGTTTCTCTTTGAGAAATCTAATGAAGAATATATGTTCCTAAAGACATGCTATTTGTGACCACCAGGGCCTGAAAGGTTTTACTGGACCGCTAGGCTCTATTGGAAAGAAAGGCTTACCTGTGAGTATACGGTGTCCTATGACTTGTGTTCAATGGACAAGGGAATAATGGTGTGTGTGTGTGTGTGTGTTGAATAATAGAAATGCATGATGATAGCACATATCAGTGGCTCCTGTATTGATGGGTCACCTTGTGATTGTCAGGGTCCACCTGGCCCACATGGCCCTCCAGGAACCTCCCTGAACCTCACAGTGGCTCAACTCAAGGTAAGTGTGATAACCAGGGCCGGACTGGGACAATCAATCAGGCCGGGAAATAAAGCCCAAAATAAAGCCCCCCAGCCAGGCCACTTTTAAACAGGCGCCCTTTATACAGCATACAGTATATGCTGGCAGATTCAGTCCACCATACCTCAATACTGAACACATGCAAATAAGCCTTAAAAACACTTAGAGAACTTCCATTAAGTTTGTTAACACTAGAACCGCCAGCATTCTATTTATACCTAGAACCGCCAGGCGGGTCAAATTGACCCGTGCATTTCTAGTGTGATATAAAGTCATAAATTAGTTTGTTTAATAATCATCTGTGTTTTGGACCTCTTGTTGTATAATCTAAGTATCTTTAAGAACACTAATCACGTTTCGTAGCGACTCAGTAATGAAACTGAAAGTAGATATAATATCGCAAGTATAGTATGAAAACAGAAGGTCAAAACAGCGTCCAAATGAGCTAAAATCCTAAATACAATAAACAGTAACATGGCAAACGTATTTTTAGGTAAGCTCTAATTGATTATTCATTCATTTTTCCCCACGTTGACATGTTTTGAGGCGGAGGATCCCTCCTCCGCTCTCTGTCCGGCTCACAGACAGCACTCAGCTGTCTGTCAGTTGAGCTGCGAGCTGTGGTGTGTGGAAGACAGCGCTCAGTTCTGATCTCTCTCCACTATCAGACTCACATCACTCATTTCACTTAGTAACTCTAATGTTGTTAGGTATTTATCTTCATCTCTAATTTATTGTAAGTGTTTATGAATGACTGCACGTAGGCTACAGTTGTCAGATCGCGGACCCCAAACAATGCCGTTGCCTAGCAACCTGATCGAAAATATTCCATTTTCCTGTGCGGGTCAAATTGACCCAGTGTGGCGGTTCTAGGTATAAATGCCTGTTTTTTTAATCCAGTTTAATTGTGACTTTATTTAACCATAGGGAGAGCATCACAACACAATTTTAGGAAAAGTCAAAGAGTTGGGGGCTTCAATATTTCGTAAAAGTATAGTTATGGGCAGTTGAAAAACCGCCATGGGTCAAATTGACCCCGTGGCGGTTCTAGTGTTAATAGTGAGACATACATCTGCTTTATAGGTAGCATTATGAACTACAAGTTAACCAACCATGATTTGTACAATTTAAGTTTTTGAATGTATAGTTTCTTCAATGTATTATGATCTCACTTCACCCAAGTGTAATTTATACCCGTCTTTTTATTTAAATTATCACCTCAGGAGCTCATGTACATGTCAGACAAGCCCAACTATGCCCTGGTCCACACTCTGTTGGAGTCCTTTCAGAGAGAACTCCGCTGGTTCATAAACCCTCCGGACGGCAGCAAACAGCACCCAGCTACTACATGTCTGGAACTGTGGCTCGCTCAGCCCAACGCCACTAACGGTGAGACTGACACAGGGGCATTGACTGATCGCAAGATTTACACGGATAAAGGGGGAAAGGGAAACTGTTTCTACTCTGGATAAGGTGATACATGTTTTATCAGATAGAGGTCAGAATGGCCTTTTTGTTTTGTCTGAGGAGAGGGTTAAACTATAGATTATGTTCACTTTTTAGACCCTTTGGTATACTGTTCAGGTCAAATTGACCCGGGACATTATTGGGGTCTTAAACGTACTAGATAAATGTAAAAAAACAAACACATCAAATCAAATTTGACCGGAACACCACATAATGATTAACAACCTGCTAATTGTTTGTACGGTCTTGTACATTTTGAAAATAACTTTTTGAATACATATCCCTCCAGGATTGTATTACATTGATCCTAACCAGGGTAGCCCAGCTGACGCTTTTCAAGTGTACTGTGACTTCACAGAGGAGCCAAAGACATGCCTGACTCCACTCCAGCCTCAGGTTTTAGCGCGCACACACACACACACACACACACACACACACACACACACACACACACACACACACACACACACACACACACACACACACACACACACACACACACACACACACTACACCTGACACTATTTGATTAGTAACTTGTAGCATTTGAAACAGACTATAACATTTTGCTATTAAGTCAACGTAATATCCAGAATACATTACTAATAAACACATTAGATTGAGGATGGGATCAGTAACCTACTTTTCCCCTCCTTTTATGCATTTTGCATTCACAATAGAAAGCCGGAAATTATAATTCTGTATAAAGGGTCAAGTAATTGAATACACTAAATGATATAGCATCTACATGTAGACTAGACACAGATTAATAATTGATTGTGAGGGGCATAGAGGCTCAGTCCTCATCGCAGTTGACCCGGGTTTGATTCCTGCCTGGGTCCTTCTCTGCATGCCATTCCCCTCTCTACCCCATTTCATCTCTTTCTCTCCACTGTGTCAATAAAGCATGGAAAATGCCAAAAAAAAAACTTTAGAAAACAAAAATTTATTGGGACTGTATTATCCTAATGACTAACCCATAGGTTCCAGTAAAAGCATGGCTGAAGGATTCTGGCACCGACATGTCATTTCACTGGTTGAGCACAGTTGAAGACGGCTTCCAGGTGAGTGACTGATCCACATTTTGCTATATAAGCCTAAACTTGATTCCCCTTTTATTTGTATTTCTCTAAACTACATTATCCTGTGCAAACCCCTCCCCTTGCATTGCCTCCAGTTTGAGTATGCAGGAGGAACCGATGTGGTGCAGATGAGGTTTCTGCGACTGAACAGCAGATTGTCCACGCAGACCATCACTTACTCCTGTGGTCCAGGAAGTAGACAGGGCCGCACAGGGAGGGAGGTGAAGTTCCTGGCCAACACTCGGAGGCAGAGTTACCTGGGGGCACTCAAGGACTGTGTGGCAAGTGAACCTAATTTCACTCCTTATTTATCTTTTTCTTTTACACATTATTGTAATGTTTTTATTGCCTATTCTTCATGTATTGTGCTTTGCAAGTTGTACCTATACTGTTTCTCATCATGATACATTTTTCTTCTTTAAGATAAAAACTGAAAATGTACCTAGATTAACCTAGGGCAGATACTTCACTTGTTAACTTAATGCAACGTCTACATCAAAGAAAAGGCTGTATGTTGAAACTACAGTGGAATGCATTTAATGTTGTATTATTATTGTATTGTTCTCAATTATTTCTTCTTCTGTGTTCTAGCGCTACACTTTGATTTAGATATAGCCTAATGCTAACAGTGCATTGAGCTTAATGCTAACCTCATCACTTTAACATGATCACACTGTCATCATGGAGTTTATGGGATACCATTAGTTCTGCAGGTATATGCTCATTAACTACAGTGTATGGAAAATACAATTTGCCAAGGTGTCAATAGTATCCATCCCCAATGGGACAATAGATGTATGTGTGTGTGCGTTAATCCATTTAAGGTGGGACACCGCAGGTAAAAACATTGGTTTTGCAAGCACTGGTCAATTCAGATCTTTGTCTTATTTACTTCCATAACATGTCTATTTTCATACTAGTATAAATCAAAGGTCCAATATATATATTTAGGTGTTCATTTGACTAAACCTTGTCTATTTGCGTCTGGATATAAGAAAACAGTCATTTCAAACCCTGCCTTCTCTTTCCACAGCCGTCGGAGCAACTGGAGTCAGGAGCCCAAGAATCCGTTTTTCTATTCGACAGTGAAGATCTCCAGATGCTGCCTCTCAGGGACCTGGCAGTGTTTGGAAACGAAGAAGTCACCCAGGGATTTGGCTTCACCATAGGACCCACATGCTTTAGCTAGGGACCAGCCCGTGTCCCTTAGCTTGGACTCCATGTGTGTTTGAAGCTTTTTTTTTTTTACTGTTTTTCATAGCATGACATCAATTTTGACTTGGCTTTCGGGTTTGCTCATTAGACAATTCATTTTTGTCTTCAGCAATTCTGATTTAAAAAATGACCAAGCACACCTTTTTGTCGTGTACAAAACAGTGAGAACAACAGACACAGAAGAGCAGAAGATCCTCCGCCAGAAATACTTTCTAAAGGTTTCCTCTGCGTGGTCGGACTGTTGTCTTTTCCTCTTTTTTCAGACCAGGAATATTTTGAAGCTGAAGTTTCTTGATCTTACCAAATTTTGTAAATTTGTATTTGTGTGTTTTTTTCAAACCTGCTTATTTATGTAAATACTTGACATTCATATGGTCATTTTTATTTGGATTCAGGTGTGTTGTCACTTGATCATAATGTTCAAGTGAAAACACAGGTTGTGAGCGTGGTGACAATTTCACTATTTTTGGACTCTCCAGCTCTCTCTGTGCATTGACAGGTCAGAAATGTGAAGATGGTTTGCAATTGGTCAAATGGAAAACTTTAATGCCATATATTTAAAGCTATTGGCCATATATTATGGCATGGAGCACATACATACAAATACATACAGAACAAAACAATGCATACGGCATGGACAAAATACAACAATTAACTAATTTAAACATAGATGGGCAGTTCAAATCATACTTTGGCAGGTTATTTTTTCCTATAATTCATTACATTCAAATTCATAATTTCTGATTGGCACAACAGGTTGTAATGAGGAAATAAACAGTTGCCTATTTGCAACATTACCAATCATTTTTAATGGTGTTTGTGTCCAACATTCACCCTTATTCTAGCTCTGGTTTAGTCTCCATCAACTTCATGTGAGTTCACGGGAGCAGAGCTGTGAAGAACCACTACAATGTTCTAAAATAAGCTAGAACGTTCTGTAAACTGAAGCGAACTGTCATTTTTCTCAATCATATAATTTTTAAGGGGAATACTGTAAATGAAGGAATGTAGCCTGAATAAAAAATAAATTATTTGGAAGCAAAACGTGTCATTTTTCATTCTAGGGAGTTGAGAGCAGTTTTATTGAATACTAGGCCTGCAGCTCAAGGATTTTTTTGGGGTGGGGGTATATTTTTGAAAAATACATATTTTTCTAGCAGAATAAAATTGTTTACAAGACATTAAACCTTTTTGGCCTTTGCAGAAATTCCAAAAGCTGTACCACACTATCGAAGCTGCAGTAGGAGGTGTAGCCCCCACCTGCAGGAGCATGGAGCTGCTTCCACAAACGCACAATGATATGATGCCGTTTATAACCGAACCAAATAGGCTTTTCTCTTATATCACCCCGACATCGGCTGGGTGAATGTAGCATAGGCCTACTGGCAATCATATGTTTTCTATTGAATGATAGTACGCCTATATGGCCACCTCCGATGAAACATACCAAGAACAATAATTAAAGAGGCAACAAAAATAGGTCACTAAATTAATAAAAAAATAAAGACAGACAAGAAGACAGTTCATAGCCATAATATATTTTGATGCAAGTGTGTTAACTATTTTTGGGAAGAGCAGAGGCTATTACAAATGGGACCATATGAACGCTCTGTTCAATATGGTCACAACATAGAGGGTCAAGTGGAAACGGGGTGTCTTTGGTGTCCATTTGCAGGCCTAAAACAATTTTACTGTTATAATTTATCGAAGTATAATAAAAACGATAGGGGAATCGGAAACATAGTGTTTCTTGATCAATTCATAAAACAGATAATTTAGTGATCAAACTAAAGTAGGAGTAACTAACTGGTATTTACGATATTTCGAGAGAGACAGTGAAGGCAGCATGGAAATGTTGTATAGTAGACATTGGCCACATCCTATACTACAACAAGTGGATGACATTTAGCATGTTTGATATCGTCTGTATTAGTAAATACACAACAAAATGACTATCGGCTGCGTGAAGTTCTGTACCGGAGAAGTGTGGTCAACATGAAGTGGCGAATCTTTTATATTTTATTTTTCATTTGAGCTAACCGCAGCTGAAACACAGCCTTTATCTTCCTGCTGGTGCACAAGTTGGACTGGCTGCACATCTGACTAACGGTGGATACTTAACTAGGTAATGTTACTTAATTTTGAAAATGTTCTATTAAATCCTCTGCAAAATATGCTTTTTGTTTCGTCACAAGGCTGTGTGTACTGTAACGTCACTACTAAAGTGCTGGACTGTTTACCCACGGTATCGTTTTTGTTTAGGCCTCAAGCCATGCCTCGGTCCACAGTGGGGTTGTGAATCCGCCAAAACGTCACTTCGAGGCTGAGTAGTCGGGGGAACTGCATCGGAGTTTACCTCTTGCGTGAAAGATAACACACGGTATGTGGTTACACTAAATCCTTAGCGCAAGGCTATAAGACTTCTTGTTTATTTTATATCGACTGAATAAGCCATGCATATTATTATTCCGTTTACATTTAAGTTGTTATGTAGCCTGTTGATTAGGCGTTTTATGGTGATGCTTTGTGTACATGTGTGATGACAGCTATAAAAGCTAACTGCACTGTGCTAACCACCAACAAGTCCACTCGAATTAAACAGCGCCAGCATTAGTTCTATTATATTGAAGTTACAATGACATGTGCTGTGGGCTATGTTACAGTAATGTACAGTATGTCAGTGGGGTAGACGTGTAAGTGGGGTTTCCTCTGTTGAGACAAATGTGTGTAGAGAGTGAGTTAGTTGGAAGGAAGTTAAGCTACATATCTGACAGTATGGTGATGGTTTGTAATCGCACCTTTATTTACCCACCATGAGCTCACACACCAGCTGGATTGTGTCTAAACACCAGCACACCTGCTACAGTTATTCTCTTTATTCCCATGTACAGTGTTCTATTTCGTCAACATTTAATTTTATTTTGGTGCACCTTATTCTCTAAACTTGTTATCTGCACTGTGTCCTTGGACTACCTATGTGTTTGTGTGTCAGTTGGCTCTCTTCACTTGTGTTTGTCTTCTTCTATAATTCATTGTTGAGAGGAGCCTGGGACTTAGGAAATTCATTGTTATAAATAAACAATCTTGAAATCTTGCCGTCTCCATCCAGCTCTCCTCTCTCTCTCACTCCTCTTCATTGTGTCTCTTTCCCTTGAAGGCTGAGATACAGACATGCGCCCACCGTCTCAGCAGGGCTATGTCTCTATAAGCTTGGCCGGACAAGGGGGTTACAATAACAGTAAGCAGTGGAGGAGACAGTCCTGCTGGAGGGTGAGTGAGTCCATCTATGAACTGCTCACAAAGGAATTTCTCCTGTCACTCCTCGTCCTCACTCTGACCTGCTTTCACACCCCGCCCGCTTAGACACTTATATCAGAAAAGAAGGGACTCTTCCTAGAACATCTCCAAGTATAGAATTGTAGGTTTTAATTCTAAGTTCAAGGCAATGTGTGTCACTCTATCTATTTAACAAATAGGGGGGAATTAGAATATTTTGTTGGCCCACGGCTGATATTTTGTATGCTCGTCGCAGCAACACAGCTATATTGGGCTTGTGGATAAAACGCACAACTCAAGAGAACAAACGTAGGTCTTTAAATAGAAGTAACCTGGATATAACCTCGAGTCGGTGTAAGCCTCTAGAACCCAGTATACTAGTATCTACTAATGTTGCATACCACCTAAATACCTTTATTTAGCCCAAAATATGATGTACCTCTTTATTTTATTTATTTAAGAATTATATTATATAATTTATAGTTTGTTATCAGAAAGTGCTAAGAAAAATCACTTCTTAGCTGTGCTGCACGATCACTTGGTCAACATCACTAATTCTATGTTGTTCCAAACCCGGTGGCAGCACTAGATCCCAAAATCAATTCAGTCTGAGTGATTAGACCTGTCAGGTCATGTTAGGTCCAGGGCGAGCCTGCACATTTGAAAATGAAAGGAAATGAAAATGTGTGTAACACGCTACGAAGATTATAGAAAAATATACTGCAAAAGAAGATGCTTAACAACTATAAAAGTGAGGCATGTATCCTATGGTACTGTGGATAATATGAATGTTGATATATTAAGTTTTGTGTCACAAATTTGCATGTAATATGTATAAAATATACAGGAATTAATAATAGCGATAGCAATAATTCTAATTATAAAAAATTCTAATACATTGATAAAGAAGGCATTATCCTCCATCTTCCTCTCCTCTGCGTGCCTTTTAGAAATGGAAGCAGTTGTCCAGGCTGCAGCGGAGCCTCATTCTCTTCACCTTGGCCCTCCTGTTCATTTGTGGACTAGCTTGGTTTCCTGCAGTCAGTGAACACCTCAGAGGTAAGGCATCTCCTATAACGTCCCATGAGTGTGCGCCACTGGCTATGCTCTCACAGCCTGCTAGGAGCTGGAGCGGTTGAATGTTAACAGAATAATTAGTGTTTTAGCTTTGTTAAAGGTGTAGTTCAATGTTTCCCATTAAAGGTGCAGTCAGTCAAAATAACTTTTGTCAAAATCGGTTAAAATTTCAACTCAACCTTTGCTGACCTTTTTGCATGTCATAAATATTCAAACCTATATGACCATTGTTTTTATGATTCAATAAATAAATTAATGTAATAATTAATGTTGCTCTCAAAGTGTACCTTGTGGTCTCATGGCAGCCTGTGGGAAACAAATTGATCATTCGTCAGTTTGAGATAGGCTCCTGTGTGCTTCAAACATGTGACCTTCAGTAATCATTATGGAGCATGCCACATGTCATTGAACTTTGTTACCATGTATTACTCTATTACTAAGTGTGTTTGTGTGCTTGTTTGTGTGTTGAGGCCTTACAGATGTAGAGCAGGACTCGGACATTAACAGCGTGCTGTGGACAGTTATTCCACATGTGCTGCCTGAGCCTCTCCAACCGGGCCGACCAGCACTACCAGAGCCAAGCCCCCAGGTTACAACACATCTCCTTCTTTTATTCAGTTTCTAAAAAGAATGATGCAAAACAGTGTGGAGAATGTTCCCTTTGAAATGCCAAAACCTTTCTTGGTTTAAAATTTGCATGGAAAATATGAAGGGGACATTTTCTTTTCCCCTTGTAGTTATGTGACAACTGTAGTTGTTCATCGATTGATAAATGACTCAAATACATATTTTCAACTTAAATTACAAAATTTTGCATTTACAAATGGTTTCCTTATGCGACCGCAGAAGAAATTATCCAATAAGCGAGGGCCGCCCGTCCTTCAGAACCGTCTGCAGAAGAGAGGGAACGCTTCAGAGACGCTGGTGGAGGACAAGGCATCTGATCACAGGAAGAAAGGAGGAGGGGAGGAGGAGAAGGTAGTCAACAGGTGAGACTTGGGAGCTTTATCATAAATAAACTTAGTCTGGGTTGATTTGTATGTACTGTAGGTGTACCTTTTGTGTTCTTATTTCTGCGGTGCCTTCCAGCTGGCGTGGGGCAGTGGTGGACACTGAGCAGGACACAGGCGGCACCAAGGATGAGCTGAACAAGGAGGATTCACCTGCTGGCCAAAATGCCACGTCAACAGCAGGTATCTGCCCTTTTATTTACCTCTGTCTCTCTCTCTTTTGATTTTCAATTAGTGACCTTGATTGAACCCAGTTAAAGGTCTCATATGATGCTCATTGTCAGGTTCCAAATTGTAGTTTTTTTGGAGTAGTGTCCAAAAATGCCTTTACATTTCTCAAATACCCCTTTGTTGCTAGAGCCGGTTTGCAGCTGGTTCAACGTGGACCTATTAGGAACTGGTTTGTCTTTTCCACCGCCTAGAGAGCCACCATATATATATATGACTCATATATGTATATATATATATATGTACAGAGTGATTGAGAAGAAAGTGTAACATTTAACAGTCACTTTCTTCTCAATCACTCTGTACATGGATGGAATAAAAATAATCACTTGTGTACTACGGCTGACCCTGCGCTCTGACCCCACTCCAAAGTGTGATAACTTGAGAGGGGATATTCGAAAAGACAGACTTCAATGTAGCCATTGACTAATAAAGTAACTTATTGTGTGTTCCAGAAGCTAATAGGCCTGAGGCGGTGCGCAACGCTTTCAGACACGCATGGAAGGGTTATAAAGACTTTGCCTGGGGCCACGACGAGCTGCGGCCGCTCTCTAAGTCCTACAGCGAGTGGTTTGGCCTGGGCCTGACTCTGATCGATGCCCTGGATACCATGTGGATACTGGGGCTAAAAGAAGGTTTGTGCCCTCCATCTGTTTCCATTAAACCACTAAATACTACACAGAAAGGTCGTCTTTCAATATCTATCAAATTCTCACCTCCAGTTCAATTAAAACCGTGTAGACTGTACAGTAGCTTCAGATTCAGTGCCACAGCAAAAACTGCAACATTGATTACTACACTGTTGAACAATTTGTAAAAAAAATATGAAGTGAGAGTAGTGACAAAAAAAAGAAATGAAACCTTTTAACATTATGAGCCGAGTTTGAATCTTGAACCATAGTTACTGTACATTTCTGGATATTATTTCAGATCATTTTGGTTCATTTTTTTAAATGATTGTTATTATTGATCCTCTTAACCTTTTGTAATGTGGTGTTGTAGAGTTTGAGGAAGCAAGGGCGTGGGTGGCCACAGAGCTCACGTTCAACAAGAATGTAGACGTCAACCTGTTTGAAAGCACAATCCGCATCGTGGGCGGCCTGCTGAGCACCTACAATCTGACTGGAGACACCCTCTTCCTAGAGAAAGCTGTGAGTTAACACACACACACACACACACACACCTATTCGTTTCACAGTGCTAATAAGCGTATTATACTGTATAAAGGAGATGGCAAGCCGGATGGAATTGAACATTTGTTTTACATCCGTAATATAATATTAAAGCGGCAACGAGTAACATTTAAATATCTTTTAAACAGCCTCATGTTTCCTCTCATAATCATAAATTACCTTTAACAGCAAACGAGACCATCAGTGCAAAGAAAGACGTTTTTATATAGTTTTTATTACTGCATTTGATCTGGTCGTACACCCAGTCCGATTTTCGGTTCACGCGTGCATGCTCTATGGTCACATATCCGTATTGGTCACAGATTTCAGTGTGGCGCAGTTACGCGATTTGAGAAGCCTATCCCTCCAGGTGAGGGAAGGGGAGCGGGAGCCTTGTTTGAGACAGTTGTTTGTCGTCATAATGACTGATAACGGGGCTGAACCATAAAAGAAAAAAAAGAAAATGCAATGAAGAAAAGCGAAAAGGGAGAGTGATAGTCGGGCGGGAGGGCGTTGCCAAGCAACGTATACACAATTTCACGCAGCGAACCTAGACTGCAGCATGGACTGCAGTGTTTACTCCTAAATGAATGAGCGGTAGCCTACTAAAACAAAGTTTACTTTGCCTCACCAGCATCATCAGATGACCATTATTCATCTGAAATAGTCATTATTTACAACATAAACACATTACCTCATCGTGATACTAACTAACTGCCATCTCTCGTTCATTCGCTTTGTGTGGGGACACGGACTCGTTCAGCTCCGTGAGAGGTGACAATGCATCAACTCATTGCAATCAGGTGTGTTTAGCACTTACTGGCATTAGTTGATGCTGTGTCACCCATAGACTCACGGAGCCGAAAAGAGTCCGGTGCCCTCACACTTTGCTTTCAACACACGGACACGCACCATATTGCTTCCTGATTATTTGAATCTGCACGCTGCCTGCACGAGCTAGAAAACAGCTTCACGACAGCTGGCGTCGTAATAATACTACCGCTTTTGTTCAAAGGTGTCGCCAACGTGCCGACTTACTCGTAGTGGCTTTAAGAGAAAGCTTTACAAAATGTTAAGGGTATGAAATAATAGACAATTTAAAAAAAAAATTAAATACTTTTGCCGTCCTGCTGTTTTGATATTTTTTTCTCAGTTCATCTGAGGACCAAGATCTTTAAGTTCTACACAGACATAAACATGTTAACATAGCATCTTTATTGCTTCTAATGTTGTACTTATTTTCACGATTTTCCATAATGTCATTTAAAGGTGGGGTAAGTCTTTCTGGAGTGTGCACTTTTTGTCACAAATCTGTTAATATCTCCTCATGATCCGCAACCGGCCCGTACAGTGTTAATGCACAGCCTAGGCTCTGTGAACAGGCATGTAAACTAAATGTTATGTAAACAAAGGGGGGGTCCACCATAGCTAGCAGCATGCCTGTTTACAGAGCCTAGGCTTTGCATTAACACAGGATTTCATTTTGAGCTAATCGTTAATCGTTCACTGATTTTGATAACAAGCATTTCGCCAAAATCGCTGACTCCACATCTAAGACAAAGAAACATGGGCATTAGATTAGGTCATATTTTGTGGCATTTGTGCATGAAAAATAATCTGAGCAATTGTTGCAGAATAATCCCCTGTTAAATGATGTATTAACCCATTGATGACGGCTGCTGCGCGATGCCACATTGGCTCTCCTGCCTGATGCTGCATCGCGCAGCATTATTACTTTATCTAATTTTCATGGCATTCCCAGCATAGAATGCACTGTCATTGGTTCAAATACACATGAGGTGGGTTTTGTTGATTTTTTGAAGACCACGTGACCACCCAAAAGTTGTGTGGTTTGCCGAAAATCATGTCAATCAAAAAAATTAAAAACAAAATAATAAAAGAAATACGCCAGCTATGTCGGCGACAGAACAGTTAGTGGCGTTTGGTGCGCAGAATCAAGGTCTACTATAGACTACTGACGAAAATCACACAACACATTGCATCTATTTATTAACAATATTTAATAATTTTCTAATTCATCTAATTTTGACGATTTTTAGAAATATTTGTTGGTTTGTAAGCGCTAAGGGAGCATGTTTAAATAAAACCTGTGAACCTTAACTTTTAAATGTATTTTATTTCATGTTTATATGTGCTACACAGGCTTAGATATTAAGGTTTTGGTAGACTTGACAATTCGTACTATTTTTTCAGAAAACCCTCAGGCATTAAGGACATGCATCCTAGACTGCCATAGTCATCAATGGGTTAATGGCTTGGGCTGTAGTTTAGGAACGCCAAACCAATATCAGTTTAATCCTACTAACATCTACCTGAGCAAATTGTCCCTCTAATCGTATCTGTTGAAACAGGCTGTAAGTCTCAAGCCAAATAGTCGAGCCGTCATTAGCGCAGAATGGAATGAACAATATGGGCCCTGCAGCAGACAGCAACACAGATCAAAGGCACCAGGCAAAGCTGAGCCCCTCCCGTGATATTATGAAAATGAAATCATAGCCAGTCATGGTTGATGCTTTCCCCTTGTGGTTTTCAGGTCAAGACAGGTCAAGTCACCTTTTTTGTCAATTTCTGCAATATGTGTCTTACAAACAGAGGAATCAAAAATACGTTTCTCTCCGACCCTCAGTGCAATAAGTACAAAAGGATAAAATAAGAGAAGTTATATATAAATAAATACATTCTAAACAGTTCAAAAAGTAAGGCAAAACCAACCGGTATAGAAAAGTAAATACATTGAAATGTGCAATTTGTTAAATGTTTTACAATCAGTGCAACATCAGTAAACTGAAAACAATTGAAATAGTACAATATAAGGGCATAACAACGTGCAGACTGATTATAAATAGATACATGTACAAAGCACTGATTCATGCCTTTTGTAGTTGCAAATGTATTTAGTGTAATGTGCAGTGCTTCCTGTGCAGATAGACATGGGCTCCAGGCTGATGCCAGCCTTCAACACCCCGTCAAAGATCCCCTACTCTGACGTGAACATCGGTAAAGGCACGGCCCACCCCCCACGCTGGACCTCAGACAGCACTGTAGCAGAGGTCACAAGCATCCAGCTGGAGTTCAGAGAGCTCAGCCGCCTCACCCAGGAGCCACACTACCAGGTAACCACAACAACACGTGTTGCTGCTTGTAGAGTCATAGACTCTACAACATAAGAGAACTTCTCGTGTAGGCCGAGTGTGTCTGTTTTATTCTAGTTTGTTTTATCCTGAATGCATTACTCAATTAAGGGCAAATTAAATGATCATTGAACCTTGAAGGCTCGTGGATGTCTACTACATCAGGTCAAGATTTTTTTAGTGTTGAAATCAGCATGCTATTTTGGCGGTTCTGACATGCAAACCAGTGCGCAGCGGAAGTGACATCACATCGATGTAGCCTCCGTACAAAACAACAAGGAATGAGACGGATATATATATAAGCAAGTAGCGAGATCAAAGCACAATGTTATGATGAAATAAATAAATACAAGTATTCCCCTCATCATGTGCCTACTGCATGCTTACTAGATTCATTTTGTGATCAGCTGTACTATGTAGAATATGACAAAAGAAAGGGTTTGGCACGGAACCCAGACAAAGTGCAGAGTCTGTAGACATAGGCAGGTCCCCCTTGTGTAACAGATGTGACATATGCCCTTGGTGTTCCAGGCTGCGGTGGCTGAGATCATGGACCAGGTCCACAAACTGGATGGGAAGCTGGATGGTCTGGTGCCCATGTTCATCAACACTAACACTGGAAAGTTCACCCATCAACGCATCTACACACTGGGAGCCAGAGCCGATAGCTACTATGAATACCTGCTCAAACAGTGGATCCAGGGAGGCAAGAAGGAACAACAGTGAGTCACAATACAGATATACAGGGTTTACTTTCACCTGACCATATGAAATGTTACGCCTTAAACGACCATAGCAGTGCTCTGCAAAGTCCTATGAGCCACAGATTTTCCAATGCATGCAAGTGCCATCGTTATTTTGAATTCATCTTCTTACAAGCATGTAGACAAAGAAAAGAAAAGCTTTGGAAAAACACAACATGCTCATATAGGATATAGTTTATTCTCGTATAAAGGAAAGAGAAGAAGAAGCCAAAATCTGAACATATGTGGAAAAAGCTAAGCAATGTATATATTTGGCGGAAAAATTACTCAAATAATCCATAGATTTATTTATCCATGAGGGCAAATTGTATGAATTGGTCTTATTAATATGATAATTGATTAATATAATAAATCCTTCATTATATAGTGTATTTATTTACATGAATTTGCTGATCAACTACATCAACTATTTATAGCCTTGGGTGTATCCATACCAGAAATTGATTTAGAATGGACCAATAAGGACTTTACATTAAAATATGATTTCATCCATTGTCGGGTAACCCTAACCCAAAATCTTCAGGCTGTACTATCGCTGGCAGTGTTTGGTGACTTGTGGCCTGTGTCAGACGGACTGATAGGAGATTAATAAAGTGGAACAGCAATCCCCTTGAGGCCCCAGGCTTAGTTTAAGCAGCTTTGTATAGGTCTGAATTATTTGTGGTTGTGTTTTTCTTGTCACTTCTGGGTATTGGCCTACATTAGTTGTATGTTAAGATTCAAAGGGACGTAGGGAAATATATTTGATAATATCAATCTTCATGCGTTGTATTAATCATTACTAGAAATAATCTGCTGCCAGTCTTGGGGGAGGAAAAAAATATATATTTGGAAACTGTCACTGTGTGTTTGATTACTTTACACAGTGTGTGTGTGTGTGTGTGTGTGTGTGTGTGTGTGTGTGTGTGTGTGTGTGTGTCTGTGTGTGTGTGTGTGTGTGTGTGTGTGTGTGTGTGTGTGTGTGTGTGTGTGTGTGTGTGTGTGTGTGTGTGTGTGTGTGTGTGTGTGTGTGTGTGTGTGTGTGTGTAGTCTCTTGGCTGACTATCAGCAGGCAATAGATGGTGTGAAGAGGAACCTGTTGCAGAAGTCTACGCCTAATGGCCTCACCTTTGTTGGAGAGCTCTCCCATGGACAGTTCAGCCCTAAAATGGTCAGTAATATTCTAAACTTTATTATATTTGTGAACTATCTGTTACCTGTTCAAATGCAAATATGTTCAATGTGTGCATAGTGTTTGGTGTTAAAACCTTTTACAGTATCTCACAAAAGTGAGTACACCCCTAACATTTCTTCAAATATTTCATTATATCTTTCCATGCGACAACACTGAATAAATGACACTTTGATACAATGTCAAGTAGTCAGTGTACAGCTTGTATAACAGTGTAAATTTACTGTCCCCTCAAAATAACTCGACACACAGCCATTAATGTCTAAACTGTTGGCAACAAAAGTGAGTACACCCCTAAGAAAAAATTTCCAAATTGGGCCCAAAGTGTCAATATTTAGTTTTGCCAACATTATTTTCTAGCACTGCCTTAACCCTCTTGGGCATGTAGTTCACTAGAGCTTCACAGGTTGCAACTGGAACCCTCTTCTACCCATTCATGACGACATCAAGGAGCTGGTGGATATTAGAGTCCTTGCGCTCCTCCACCTTCTGTTTGAGGATGCCCCAACGATGCTCAATAGGGTTTAAGACTGGAGACATGCTTGGCCAGTCCATAACCTTTACCCTCAGTTTCTTTAGCAAGCCAGTGGTCGTTCGGAGGGGTGTTTGGGGTCGTTATCATGTTGCAGTACTGCCCTGCGGCCCAGTTTATGAAGGGAGGGGATCATGCTCTGCTTCAGTATGTCACAGTACATGTTAGAATTCAATGAACTGTAGATCCCCAGTGCTGGCAGCACTCATGCAGCCCCAGACCATGACACTCCAACCACCATGCTTGACTCTAGGCAAGACACACTTGTCTTTGTACTCCTCACCTGGTTGCCGCTCCACACTCTTAACACCATCTGAACCAAATAAATGTATTTTGGTCTCATCAGACCACAGGACATGGTTGCAGTAATCCATGTCCGTAGTCTGTTTGTCTTCAGCAAACTTTTTGTGGGGTTTCTTTTGCATCATCTTTAGAATAGGCTTCTTTCTGGGATGACAGCCATGTAGACCAGTATGATGCAGAGTGCGGCGTATGGTCTGAGCACTGACAGGTTGACCCCCCACCCCTTCAAGCCCTTCAGCAATGCTGGCAGCACTCATACGTCTATTTTCCAAAGCCAACCTCTGTGTACGACGCTGACCACGTGCACTCAACCTTCGTAAACTGGGCCGCAGGGTGGTATTGCAACATGATAACGACCCCAAACACACCTCCAAGATGACCAGTGGCTTGCTAAAAAAGCTGAGGGTAAAGGTTATGGCCTGGCCAAGCATGTCTCCAGACCTAAACCCTATTGAGCATCTTTGGGGCATCCTCAAACAGAAGGTGGAGGAGCGCAAGGTCTTTAATATCCACCAGCTCTGTGATGCTGTCATAAATGGGTGGAAGAGGGTTCCAGTTGCAACCTGTGAAGCTCTAGTGAACTACATGCCCAAGAGGGTTAAGGCAGTGCTGGAAAATAATGGTGGCCACACAAAATATTTACACTTTGGGCCCAATTTGTACATTTTTTCTAAGGGGTGTACTCACTTTTGTTGCCAGCAGTTTAGACATTAATGGCTGTGTGTCGAGTTATTTTGAGGGGACAGTAAATTGACACTGTTATACAAGCTGTACACTGACTACTTTACATTGTATCAAAGTGTCATTTCTTCAGTGTTGTCCCATGGAAAGATATAAAGAAAAATGTGAAGAAATGTGAGGGGTGTACTCACTTTTGTGAGATACTGTATGTATGTCCTAACCCTCAAATCAATCTAAGCAATAACCAAATAGGTAGGTCATACATAGGGGTGTTCCAATTCACGTAATCGTACCGAACTGCACTGT
>NC_137231.1:7171867-7266867 GCF_949987685.1 Ammodytes marinus
GGAAATATGTGGGCCAGGATGCGTTGATGATGCATGTCAGCACATATTGCTGGCTGAGGAAGAAACTGAAAAGCAACAACAAGTGAAGCTCTTTATTCCCATTGACATGAATGCAGCATCAGTGTTTACCGAATGACCTTGGTCTGATTCCTCTTGTTGCCATGGAGCAGATCTAATGTGAACTGTGAAGCTTTTTTAAAAACAGAAATGGGTTCTTATCCTCATCTCATTTCTGTGTCTCTGTCGTGCTGAGCGGCTGCTGCTCTTTTCTCTGAATCATGTTCCATTTCTTTCCTTTCTTTTGTCATTTTCCCTTGGTCTGGTGTAGAGTACACATTTGTTTTTCTTTTAAAGTTAGGAGAAATAAATTGAGAGATTATAAATGTAAATGTAGCTTAATATATTAATTTGTAGTGTGTAGTTAAAAGGTATTGTTGCAGCCATCTGAATACAGTGAGCTCTCCTTTGGTGTTTTAGTTAAGTCATTCCATTGTTAACCAGTTTACAATCACAGCTCTGGCTTGGAGTTGTCCATTTGAAATTACTTCATGAATTTGTATTGAGACCAAACTCACGTGTGTAGTGTCCTTGGTGTTGTCTCACGCGCGTGCCTTTACTGTTGCTTCAGACAACATGCAGAAGACAACCGTCAACTGTCTGTCAAAAGTCCCATTTCTATCCGCTCGGCTATTTTACATGTGCACACATTTGTGATTTGTCAGTCATAGGGTCAAGCCAGTAATTTTTTACAATGAAATAAGGATTGATATATTTCCAGCAAATCTTCAGAGCAACCATTATCTTTACCTAATGTTCATTTCTACCATTGTTTGTATGTGTAAATCCTGCCTATAAGGGCACTGTTTTATCCCCCTGGGTGTGTTTTTATGCAGAATTCCTGAGCCAAAGATGTACTGAAAACCAATCAACCCCACTGTTTGATTAGTATGGGGATTTTAAAGAGTAAAAGCCATTTTCCCAAGTGACTTCTTTTAGGAAAAACTAACAAAGGACTTAAGTCACTGATAAATACCAGAATGTTTTTAAAATATACACAATGTATATTTAGACAGCATTATTCATTTGTTTACAGGGCTCCCTAAGAATTATGGGTAAGGACTTCACATTTTGCAGGACCTTTAGAAGTGTGTTACCGTGTGAACGTACACTGCCATTTTGCATCATATGTTGGGGGGAAATGATCTATGGTTAAACAGTAACAAAGCCTACTTGTCATCTACTGAAATGTGTTCAAATAGTCAGGTATTGCACAGAAAATATTGTACATCTCCAGATACTGTTACAAATTGAGTTTGTATATCCCCCCCCCATCTTCAAATCAGTTTTACTGTAAATAGAAGTCGGTTGTAAAAACATACAGAATGTATTGTTGACATCACCTGGTGTATGATAAATGCTGGACTGGCTTTAATTTTGTAAAAAAAATTAAAAATAAGAGATTTTATTGAGCAAAACAGAACATTTGTGTGTTTCATTGAGTTATACAACAAATGATCTGGGTTTCCCTGAGCCTCATTGTGTTTCTACACAGCGAAGAGGCTTTGAACCAAATCCACATGTATTCTTATACTGAAAGGTATACACTTTGAATTGAACAAGGGCACAAACATGGTATAATACATGGGGCTTTTTAGTCTGTGATATGTTTTGGTTTTGAATAGTTGGTTGAAAAAAAAAATCTAACTGAATACATTACCATAGATTTAAAGAAATGTGTTTTTTTTTCTCCTGTTTTCTAACAAATTTGCAGAGTTGAAATACTGTTTCCTATGTAGAATTTATAACTTTCAAAGCATTGTATTGGGACAATACAGTCCAGTAACAGCAGACTCGATTCACTCAATTTCCCACACTGACATTTGAATCCATGTCATTTTGGCACAAAACATTATTCTATTCCCAGTAGGGTTGCAAAGGGGTGGAAGGTTTCCGGTAAATTTACGGAAACTTTCCACGGGAACTTTCGCTCGGGAATTTTGGGAATATTCAAAATAGGGAATTATAGGAATTAACTAAATGGCCGTAATTTAAATGATTTTTTTTTCATACCCAAACATAAATCTAAACATATAAACACTATGTTTGGTCATAGGCAGACATCCATGCAAAATAATACAATTTTAAAAAAAAAATTACATTTGAACAGATTTATTTGCAAGTAGAACTTTATCAAGTTTTGATTATTTTATGAACGATTTCACTGAACAAAAATATGAATGTTGTGTTAAATATAACACATCTTTCTGACCCCACCCATTCAATAGATTAAGTAAATTGCCCCGCCCTTGCAATTTGCCAAGTGTACTTGCATGAAATCTGGTTGTTTTAGTCAAGATTATGCTAAAATATATTTTCCCCACTTTATTTAAAATCACTGTTTAAGCCTCTGTAAACCTGTTCTAGTAAACATCAATATATGATATCAAGTTAGGTGTCTTTTTTAAGCTTTAAAAAAAATCTGATTTGCAATTAAATGTTCATAAATACTATAAAACTTATTTGAAAACACTGCTTTTTACTGTCTAGAGCGTTTGCCAGGACTGAAATAACACAGTTAGAAGGATTTAGTGCAGTACATCAGTTTCCCATGCACTGTGTATAGTCTATAGCCTATTTCAGCCTTGTCTGTGGAAATAAAGATAGCTGGACAAGAGTTCTTCTGCTTCGTTCCTCTCACTGCATTTAAATGCATTCACTATATTACAGATAAATATGTCTCGTTAAAGAAAAAGAGCTCCAAGCTCAACAATAGTCAATAATTTATCTTTCTGCCTATCTCTCTCACTCCATTTTACACTCAGTCACTACTATCCATGCTTAAAGGAAGCAGGATTAAACCACTGGATAAAGATGTTCAAATGTATTTTAAAAAAGCTAAACAAAAACATACTTCGAAAAAGATGTTAAAATGTTTAAAGAAATGTGTTTAAAAACGCACAAAGATGTTTAGAATGTTTCAAAAATATGTTTAAAATGTGTCAAATAGGAACAGAGTTGTTTAAAATGTGTAAAATAATGATAAGATCTTTCAAAACACACAGGGATTTTGAAAAAAAATGTTTGGGGGGGGGGGGCTCCACTGAAATTTGTTCTCTGAGGGGGGCTTACTCTCTCACACTTTGAAAACCCTGATTTAGTGCATTTGGTTTGCTTTAAATTTAGTAAATTCCCGTTAATTCCCATGGAAAGTTTCCAACTTTGAAAATTCCCGGAATTTTGCAACCCTAATTCCTAGTTAGTCCAACTCAGTGTCCCAATCCCATCCTGCACATTGGGATTTGAAGGAGTGAGTGTTTAGTGCTGTGCCTTTAACGGGAAGCCTTTTAACCTGGTCCTCTCCTCCTTCACCCACTGTGCGATGAGCTCAGCTTCCAGGCTCCTGGCTCTGATAACTGACTCTGGATCAGCATCGTTGGATCCTCTGCAGAAAACAAACATAGATAAATGACAGGTTAGATATATTCTTTAGTGAGTTTAGAGATAAAGTAGTGTACTTTGACCAATTATTCATTAACATTGAATCAAAATGGATATAATTTAATGGGTATGATTCTGCAAACTGTCCTTTTAATGCTGTACCTTAGATCCAGATGATGGGCTCCTCCAGAGATGTTCACAGCTACCAGTGATGAGCTCATGGACTTGCGCACCTAAAGAGCAGAGAGCTGATGGGTTCACACACTGGGAAAAAGCACTGACCTCACAGTTTACTGAAGTGCACTCACTGGCCATGCATTCCAATCCCCATACTTTCTGCTATTTAATGGTAGAAAAACAGATTTAGGATGTCCCCATTTCTGTGGTCAGAGTTATGCCTCGTTTCCACCGAGTAGAGCGGGTCGGGTCGGAGCAGCTCAGAGCGGGACAGCTCACTTTTAAGAATCTCGGTGGTGTTTAGTATATGCTTAAAAATACCTGGATGCCTACTACATCCGGTCGAGATGTTTAGTGTTGAAATCAGCATGCTATTGTATGTCCCAATTGTATCCCTACTAATGCATGCTTACTAAATTGTTTTATAATCAGCTGTAGTATGTAGCATGGAACAAAACAAAAGAAAGTGTATGTGATTTGGAATGCAGCCTGGGTCTCCTGTCTTACCCCTCCATTGGCCCACGGGTCCAGATCTCCATTGGAGAATATTATGTTGCTGGCCGTGGAGAGGGCTGGACACAAGAGGAAAGCACAATAAAAAAAAAAGTATATTCAGCTAATTGGCATTTTTACAAAATATCAATAAACCAAACTTTTAATGAGCTGATATGGAACTAACTGCGCTCAGATCATCACAAATGGCCAATCTCCTGAGCCACTGCAGATCCAACATAATATTGGAGCAGAAAGGAACCAAATGACAAACAATACAATGAATCAATGGTCTCCAAATGTTTGGGCTCTTAATGGAGACTTGGGCACCATCACCAGAAATACTGTTTACTGTGTGTTTTTAGTGCATACTCACTAATATTACTGTTTACATTAGTGAGTAGGCACTAGGCTAGGTGAAGTGTGGTTATTGGGATAGATCCAAAGTATCAAATCCCATTACTTCTCCACAGTAAATAATATTTCACAGCAGTGTGTGTGTGTCAGTGTATTCAGAGCTCACCGTCGCCCCAGAACTGTGTCTTGAGCCAGTCTGGTCGTGGGACCACAGCCCAGCGCTTGGAGCAGTAGAGTTCACGGTCTCTCTCAGTGAAGGCGAGCGGGGGAAACATGTCCGTCACGTTGTTGCTCTCATAACATAGGTCGATCTCTGTGCACGCCTGACACCACAGAAGAAGAATGATTTTGATAAACAGTATAAAGATGGAAGTACCAGAGATTTTTTTTTTTATTCAACCTTTATTTATACTGGAGAGATCAATTGAAGGGTGATGCCATATTTCTGATGACGTCCAGTCAAACAACAATGCAAAGCAAAAAAAAACAACACAAACTCAATGTACAATGCAAATACATCAAATACACAACAAGCTGATAAAAAGAGCAACAACCATTGAAACATTTAGACAGTGATGTAGAATGGCTGCAATACAAAATGACGTGGTTGAAAGTACTGCATAGATATTTCCAATACAGCCTTCAATATAGCCTTCAATATAGCCTTCAATATTATATAGCCTTCAATATAGCCTATTTAAAACAGTCGCCAGTAAGAGTGTGGGGCAGACTTAAGATAACGTGTCTAAATTTGTTAAAGATATGGTTATGAAGGTGTTTATTTTAATGTGATGCTATAATTTGTTCCATTAGTCAGGGGAATGGAAGCTAAATGCTATGGTGTCTGTGTGTGTGTGCGTGCGTGCGTACACACCTGGTAGTCCCAGGCCAGACTGTCAAAGCCTAGGCCACAGCCAGTAGGATCAGCACACTCCACATACAGACTGTACAGGTCAAAACAGCTCAGCTCACCAGTGGAGTTGTACATAATCCCTGCAGGACAGAGAGCAAAAATAACATTTATATTATAAGAGTAGTTCTTTTTAGAATCATAGAGATCCTGGATTCTTCCCCAGGAAGTACTCATCAAACACACTAGGGTTTTTTTTCTCTCAATATAATAAAGCTGGCCATGGCCCTCTGGTGTCTGGTAACGTGAAATACATCTGAAAAACTAATGCAATCTAGTCTGAAATACGGGCAGGATTTAACTTTCCTACCATACAATAAAAAAGCAATAGCAAAGAGACACACATCAATAGGTTCGGTCAAAAACAATGAATGCTGATTCCGTTTACCTGCAGTGTCCCTGAGGTTAGTGAGCAGGTCCCCTCCACTCAGCATGGTTTCACAGGCCACCTGAAACAAACACACACACAAACACACACACACAGGCAAAGTAAACAAACTTCCATAACATGTCTTCTTCCATACTTAATCCATACTTATACATCAAAAGGTCCAAAATGTACACTTAGTTAAACTTTCCCTAATAATTCTTAGCACTATTCGAAGGCTAATACAGAAGGATGTGTTCATATGTTGTTAATTGGCTGATTTATGATACAAAACTAAAATGCATTTTTAATCCCTTTCGTTTGATAACTAAATAAAGTCTATATCCAAAAATGTGCGTGGTACCTTGACGGGGTTTGCGGGCATGTCCCCCATGAAGTGCGTGCTGTATGGGTAGTCCATCATGGCCAGCATGGTGAAGGCATTCCTCAGCAGGCCATGCAGCTGCTTTATGTCCTGAGCAGAGGAGGGAGCCGCACACAGGGAGAACGCAGACTGGATGCCCCTGTAATCTGACAACATTAACCATAAATCAGTTTAAAAAAAAAAATCCTCACCAAGTTCTCTTTGTAAACTGTTTTTGTCAATGTTGACCTAAAACGAGGTGTCATGGCTGCCTTAGAAACACAACATAGTCCGATCATTCTTTTCGTCCATCCGAAACAGTTATTTTTCAGGAAACAAAAAAACAAACGCTGTATTTATAAAAGAAATAAAACTGTGCGTCGTCAATTTACAAGCTCTTTGATACTTTTCATTGGTTAAAACCTTGTAAAATCCACACACAGATGTAAAGTGTGACCAATAGCACTGATTTATGAAGAATATAAATGTCCCCCCAAAAAATGGAGATACAAGGTGTCCGCCCAGACAGCGACGGTATAATCTTTAGAAAAGAACATTAGCACACAGATTCACCTTTGTGTTCAGCTAATTCTTTCAGCCGATGGAACGCTCCTCTCACGGCATCGCTGCATTTGGGGGCGAAGCCCTCAAAATCCTACAAAGATTTTTTTTTTTTTAAAAGGTTTTAGTGTGCGTTTAAATTCACAAAATGATTTCCTACAATGTAACAATTAAGTACACTTAGAAGTATTTCCACAACAACATTTTTACGCAAAAAAAACAACAAAAAAACTACTTTAAAAAAACAACCTAAAATAGTACAAATTCAGATTTTTTGTGACATATATAGGTTTATATGAGGTAAATTGGTCTGTGTTAAATCCAAAGAAGGGGGATAGCATATTGCGTGTGCACTCACAGCGGTGACATCTCTGAAGAACTGCCTGGAGTCTCCCAGTCCGGCGGTGGACAGGATGGGGGCGCTGGCAGCCAGGGCTCCAGACACTATGTTTGGATACTTGAGTCTCATGTAAACTGAAAGCATGCCTCCATAACTGCAGACCAAGAGACCAGACAATGGAACAGCAAATAGATTAGCCTATGAGACAGAATAACAAGACCTGAAATCTTGTCATGTCTGGTATATGATGATGACTGATGGATGAACTACTATAATCAAATTTCTGAAGAGAGAGCTATTTAATACTTCTTTAAGAGTGAAAGCACTGGTACAAAAAAAGCGCAGGTAGCCTTTCTCAGACACTGCCGCTTCTCTTTAGACCTGGCATCGGATTACCACACACACACAAGTTAACCTGGATGGCTTTTCCATAGCGTGGTGATATTTTCAGGATACATGCAGTTTCAAGTTTGTTTACGATTTCTAGGATCGCATTTCACCTGTTAAAACTATGAGATCATGTGTATCAATCTACAGGAGATTATTATGGGCACATTGAAACTACAGTTGGAAAGATCTACTAAACAGAAAATGAATTGGAACATATTTTTGAGAATTAGTCCATTTTAAATCCTTAATAATATACAGTAATTTGATAGACTTTTCAGTTATCTTCCAGACTTGTCAAATATGAGAAGTCTTTAAATATTTCCACTTGTGATTTTTGTTTACTGTAACGATTTTATTAACCCAAAAGCCAAAATGACTGATTTGCTCAGCAGTTTATCATCACTAATAAAAAATACAAGGCTGCGTTTGGAAAATTATTTGAGGAAGAAGTGTCCGGCACAACATGGGCAGAGGCAAGCCCTATTAGGCATTAGGCATTTAATGTTTGCTTCTAAGATATTTCAGTCAGATGGATTTTTCAAGGGCACACAAAAACAAAGTCCCATTCCAGCAGTGTGTATGCCACTAAGAACATCATAGAATCTAAAGTGGATCATACTGTACCTGCCACCAAACACAATGACCGGACAGTGTGTGGCCCCCAGCTCCTGCCTCAGCTGTGTGATCATGACAGCGTAGTCAGCCAGGGCCTGCTCCACTGTCAGCAGTCCCACCTCAGGGATGTGGAAGGAGTCCGCTCCAAACGGGAGGGATTTACCATAGTATCTCTGTGAGAGGGAGGGGGTCAAGACGGATGAGATATTTAAAAAAAACCATTGTGTTAAAGCTGCCGAAATGGCCAATCTCACTCAACGACATCATTCACCTGTATAAAGGAAGGGAGTCCAGTTCTGATACAATACTCCATTAGGGAAATGTTTTAATTAAAAAAAAAAAAAAAAAATTTAGAAGGTCTTATGAGGAACTATCAGTTTGTGTTAATTCTTGCACTCCCTTTGGACAAAAGTGGTAGTGTTTATACCACGCCAGCGTACCCGGACCAAGGCATTGAGAAAAACTAGATAAAAAATAGCATTCTTTCTTTTACCGATGGGTCTCTTTTGCTGTTACATGTAATTTATGATCATCAAAGGAAAATTAGGCTGTTTCAGAAATACTTCAAAAAATCAATGTTGTTTAGAGCAACCATTAACAAAAACGTATGTTATCTTGATTTAAATCAATAACTATCTAGTAAAATAAAAAAAGAAAGTACATTATTTACAACCAGACACTTATGTCAGCGTTTTAGGTATTTCAGTCCGCAGTGCTACAAAAACAGTTTTGGTTGCTATGTGTTAGAAATAAAAATATACGTGTTCTTTAGCCTTATTTATGAAGGAAAAAATGTCATGGAGAAAGGTGTAAAATTCGGGATCTCGGCCTCAGTATTTATTTACGTAAATTGACAAGGCAGGTTGACAGGACAAAAAGAAAGGAGAAGTGAGTTCTCTCTCTACATCAGAGTCTCTTTACATATGTTGAAAATGTCTACTGATTGGTTAAATCTCGTTGTCAGGCAGTTTTCGAAGTCCGTCCTCTTCTTCTTCCTGGCCGTCCGAAACTAGAATTAGGGAGGCTTTCTCTTGCAGCCTTGAGAAAGTGTCTGAAGCTTGCTTTGGCCAAAGGGGCCTTTGTTCTTAGCAGTTACTTTTGGCTTCAGGAATGTAGCTATCTTATGGGAAAATCAGCGTTAATTTTTATTGCTGTTCTACCTCCTCGTCGTCTCCAAAGCACCAAGACTGAAACGGGAACATTTATTAAAGTCAAATGTGAAGAATATATCAATTGTTTAAATGATTATATATGGGTAAATGCAAATGAATGAGGGGGCTATAACATAATTAAATTTAGAAATATATTTTCTGACATATGATACCTGAATTTCTTTTAAGTTCGATATCCAACTATAGACGTTAAAATATCAGTGTGGGCCAAATCTTGTTATATTTACTTTAGATACATTTGTTGAAGCACAGCTAACAAAGCCAACAATCAGCTGACAGTGAGTCACACGTAACTATTGATTTCCCTATTCCCTTTGTCACATGAGGCAAACTCCACTCAGTCAGGAGAACTGTTTGACCAATACATATTAAGTAAGGAAACAGAACTCTGTGAGCATTTGATGGTGCTGATTCATTGTTTTCTTACAGCATGTAGACATGATAACCGCTTTCAAGATATACCGTGGTTTGAAAAAGTCAAGGTTCCAAAACCGCTTTTAATTCTTTCAATTTTGATAGAATAATGTAATTATTGATTGTATTATATAATACAAGTGCATACATCTTTCCAAAGTTCTAAATGTTTAAAAATAAAAAAAGATTGTGTTCAGCCGCGAAAAATATATACAGTATATATTTTATTACCTAGACCGGGGGTCACTAACAGGCGGACCGCGGTCCGGGTCCGGACCCAGACGCCGTCCTATACGGACCCGGACCTGTAGTCAATCAATTATTTAAGTATTTAAAATGTTGACGGGGCGCTTCTATTTTGACCGGCGCAGCTTTTCTAGACTTTACGGTACTGGTTTAGCGAATCAGGAAATGCTTTCGAGTTAAGCCATCCCGCCTCCTGCTACTCAGGCAGCCAATCGAATCTGTGCATTCCCGGCTCAGGCTGGCTCACAGTCACAGACAAAGAGACAGTGAGCTATCATGAGAGAGATGACAGAGAGAAGTGCAAGAATTACGAGAATTTCAGCGAAATAAGTCAGATTAGAGTGAGAAAGACAGCGGGAGGAGAGTGAGAGACAGCTTTCTCTCTCGCTCGCCCGCTCGCTCACCGGCTCTGTGTGTCGCGAGCGAGTTAACGAGCGATCAACAGCTGAGTTTTTTCCTATTATTTACTATCTATGGTTTTTTCCCCTTTTGTAAGACTGGTGAAAACCGATCAAGGTGCAATCATGTGGACTCTCTATTACCCTGATGTAGACCTATGTGTGAATGACAGACATAAGATTGACATAATCACCAATCGCCAGCAGCACTGCATCTACTGCCCACAACAGCAACAGGAAAAACATTATTTTAAAAAAATTTTTGTATGTAGTTTCAATTATCTACATTTTAAGTTTTACATATTCTTAGTAATGGCAGAATTTATAAATACAGGTTAATTTTTTAGCAAGATATTTGGCAGTAGCCCCCACTAACATTAGCGAAAGCTAGTGGTCATCCGTCCCTCAGTCCAGTTATCTGGCTGCTAGCAAGTTATGTTGTTTTGTTAATTTTTCTATTCATCTTAACTATATTAAATGTTGACCTTTTCTTTTATTATTTTCCCCAGAATGCACCAGAATGCTCCGATTACATTCTAAAAACACAAAAAAAAATTACTGGGGGGGAAACCCCCAGACCCCCCTACAGGGGTTTAGTTTCTGACATGTCACTTTTTCAGAGCTTTTCAAAATTGCAAAATAAAAATCCAGTATTAGACAAAGTGGGAGATTACTATGTTAAACAAACATAGTAGGTATAGTGAAGTTTAGAAATTATACATTGAAAATATTTCTCAAAATTATTTAATTTTTCAAAAATGAATTATATATTTTATCTTTATTTTAAGATTATTATTATATTTATTTTCACCATTTTATTTTTAAATGGAGCCCTTCTCTATGAAGAGATTAGTTTAAGTTGAGTCACTTAAATAATACATATATCTTCAGCATTATCTATAATTATTTAAAAGTGAGAATAAATATTGTTGAAATGTTTTTGAATTGTTCTTTCTATATTGATCTGACAGTCAGTTGTTAATTACATGCAGACGTTGATACAACTACTAGGCTACTTCACTATATATCACACTGAATCATAACGCAAGTTAGACATTATGATGTTCCGGACCTTTGCTTGAGGACATTTTCTCTAACTGGACCTATTTGAATTTTAGTTGAATACCCCTGACCTAGACAGTTTAAAATAACACATCTGAAAGCTGTCATCACAATACCGTGATACCACTAAACCGTGGTATTTTTTAGCTTAAGGACGGTTATCACACAGCCAGAATATCACACTGGCCCACATGTTTACTTACATGTTCAGCAAATATGACCAAGGCGTTCTGCTGAGCGGCTAACTCTGTGATGAAGCCTGAGTTGAGTGCAAAGGCCCAGATGTCTCCCTCGTTACCAGTGTAGAAGAAGATAGGACCATGGCCTTTAGTCCAATACTCATCTAAAGGGGAGAGGAAATACACAGCAGACAGCACATTTACAATAAGTCATTTGCTCATAGTACATAATTATAAACTAGGCCTTCTTATATTAAAAAAATAGGAAATGTCTTTTTCACCTGTGATCAGGTAACGCTGATCGAAGGTCCCGTTCCCCATGCTGTTAAAGTTGAAGTGGTCCAGAGTCTGACTGAAATACTTCTCAGTAAACTGTGATGCTTTTCTCTCCAATCCATGATGTTTACTGGTCTATCAAAAATAAATAAAATGGAATGTACACAGAGTTATTCGGCCTATAAAAAGCTGTGGAAAGGGAGAATAACAAAAAGGCATTTCAGTTTTTAAATGGGGTTTCTTGAAAATGTTTACTGGAAGTTAAGGGGAAGTCGTTCAAACTCTAATTCAAGAAGGTTTGTGTGGTTGTGTGTGCGTGTGTGTGTGTGTGTGTGTGGGGGGGGGGGGGCATATTAAAGACAACAATATAGCCCACGTCAGGGGACAGAGGAACTAGTTCTCCATTCTTCTTCTCTGCCAACATGACAAACCGTTACATTAATAGTAGGCTAGGCTACACGAACTCTCAAATGTGGTTCACCTTTGTATCAAAGCACACTTTGTATGAGGTTATAGTTTGTAGTCTCTGTTGTGTTCACTGACCGACAATAACGAGAAGAGCACGACAAGTTTGAAAAGAGTTCAAGCCCAAAGCGGAACAATAAACAACATTGAAAACTAACACGTTACCTGTAACGGCAGGCCATGCAACAAGTCCACAGAGAGCACGGCTAATGTCAATGTGAATAAAGCTAATATCCCTCTCATGTTACAAATATGTAATGTTGTTCACTGCTCAGTCAGTCTTCAACAGTCTGCACCGCGCATGCGCTGCTCGCACGTGTCACATGACTTGTGTTGTGATCTATGCTGCGTTTAAGTGCGTCTCGTAAGATCTAACATTATTGAGTCTTGAGTAAAACTAGGCTACAGAAGTATCAAGTAATTTTGTAACAAGAGTATTTGTGTAAGTAGACCATAATCAGGACTGAAAAACCATAAAAGCCTGGTTTATTGTGTAAACTGGTCACAAAAGTAAGAAAGAAAAAAAAAGAGAAAAGAAAAAAAAAATCCTTCAACCTATAGCCATTTCACCAACATGCAAAGCCATTCTTAAACACAGGAGCTTTTAAATTTCTCTTAAAGCAACGTTAATTTGTTTATCTTCTAATGTTACATTAACAAGTAGAATATCTGGTGCCCATGGAGGTCAAAAACACAATGACCTTTCACAAAACACAGTGACGTTACAGAAAACACAACAGTGTTCAGAGTTCTGAATGCCTGCTGAAAATTGCATGCACCTCATGTAGGGGATACAATCAGATACTGAAGTGATTATTAAGCCAAAATTATGTTTAAAAACTATACAATCTTCTCTGTCGGTTTCAACATTGTTGATATAAACTATTGGTTTGTTTTGGGTTTTTAAATGAGGAAAAATTAATTTCAGGTGTCAAATTCACTTGTCAAAGTGGATTAAATAAAGTAGGCTTTGTGCTGAAGAGACTTTTATTAAATATATAAAATTCACACTAGGAGCCAAAACTACTCAAAGTATGTGCTGGTAAAAAAAAATGTGATTCATAAATCTCAATGCAATTTTCAGCAGGCATGCAGAACTGGGCACAACAGTTCATTTATGAGACTATGCATTGTGCTGTAGTCAAAAGAATAAGCACACTTACGAATCTTTCTGTTATTGCATAAGTATACATTTAAAAGTTTAAGCTTACAGTATTTAAAATGTTAAAGAGATCCTATTATACTACTTTCCTGGTCTTAATTTCTTGTTAAAAACTGCTATAGAGCAACCTGACACGAATCACATCACAAAAAACTATGTCGATTTTCGGGACACTCTTCCGCTTAAGGCCAGGACACACCGGCCCGATAATCGCTGTCGTAGAGTTTCGAGGGGACGGGGACACGAATCTGTTTGGTGTGTGCCGTGAATTCGGTCGTCGTAGATGTCGTCGGGCTTCTTTTGAGCCGATTGAACAGTCTTTCAGTTGGAGCAATTTGATTTGTGGAGGGCTAGCGAATCAGTGAAGCCCGGAAGTGAGGCGGGTAGCACAAACAGCTAACAACAGTTAGCCATTGTTTTAATGTGTTTGTTTGTTTCGTTCAGCGAGTACTCACATGCATCAACCCTTGTTGACTGCTCGACACCATGCTCGACACTCTGCTAAAAATGGTGCTTTTTATGGTTCATAAATATAAATACGTATTTCTTATCTATGTTTATGGTCTAGAGAGCCGTCCCATCATTTCCGGCTTCCGTATTTTTTCTGGACACAATACAGATTAGCGCCGCCTGCTGTTATGGAGACATTACGTCCCGCGCAAGCGCAGAGCGTACGGAAGGTCAGCAGTCAGTTTGGTGTGTTCTTTGCAGACTGGAGCTCCCTGAATCGGCAGTCTCCATTTTTGGGTAGTCGGACTGGTGTGTCCTGGCCTTACCCTAGCGAGCACAGCAGTCTCTCTCTACACACTGCTTTGAGCTTCTCCGCCCCTCCCCCCCTGCAGCAAACCCCACTCCGTTGTGATTGGTTACCTTCCTTCCAGCAGCGGGAGATTTTCAGGAAGGTGGGGGCATGCAGCCGGAGCTTGCCTGAGTAGCATTACCATACATGGAAACATGACAGAAACTACCCGAGCGTGACAGAAACTACCCGGAAATTTGAACAAGTTATTTCTCGACCGGCTGCCATAGTGTTTAGTGCTCTGCATAGCCACCCCAGACGGTCAGCAGGGAATACGTCAAAATGCATGTACGTAATTATGGTCCTCTTGTCATTCTGCAGAGCAGAGCAGAGCGAGAGAGAGAGAGAGAGAGAGAGAGAGAGAGAGAGAGAGCTTCAGCAGGGCCCAGTGTGGACAGCCTTAGTTACTAGTCTGTTGATATGCTTGAACATGAGGATAATACATCCAATTGTATGTTGCAGTATGGAAAACAGCATTCTTAAGCATGTAGTGCAGTGAAAAGAAAAATAATGTGATTTGGAAAGCAGGGTCAGTTTCAGTCTTCCACTGACTGTATCTGTGTGGGTGGGGCCACACTGTGGCAGTAGTAATGCACGTTCACAACACAACCTGTACAGCAGGTTGACCCACCATGCCAATGATAGGAAATAGAAAAAGACTTTCATTGTTTTATGACCATTGGTATGCCTGACCAACCGTATCACCACGTGGCTTCTGGTAAGCAGAGTATTTTTTCTCAGTACTTCCTAATGTGACGCAGTCCTTGTAAAGTGAGGTCAAAGGTCACATGGAAAAGCTCTCATTCAAAACTTCTCGGCAATAATAAACTACAACTCCCTACAGCGCATTCGCATATAATAACTCAGTATAGGAAACCTTATTCCTGATTTCAAATAGGGTTTTTGGACAATATTTGCTAAAATAGGTTGTATTGTACACCTTTCCATACAGTACAACAGATTGCCACAAATGACAAAATATCGATCATTGTAGTCTGCTACATTTATTTTGTGAGTTTAGAGTTTGCCTTACAGTATGGAAATGGTTGCAGCAGTAACATTTCCAAACAAAGCGTCTTGTTCAAAACCAGTTTGTAGACAAGGACATAAAATAAGATCTATCCCATCAGGCCAAACAGGTTTCATTACCTGTGTGACTAATGTATTGGTTGTCATGCGTACGTGCCTGGTTTCCAGGTGAGTTCCACAGACTTGGGGTGTGTGTGTGTGTTTCTGTATGTGTGCAGGGTGTATCTGTGTGTGTGTGTGTGTGTGTGTGTGTGTGTGTGTGTGTGTGTGTGTGTGTGTGTGTGTGTGTGTGTGTGTGTGTGTGTGTGTGTGTGTGTGTGTGTGTGTGTGTGTGTGTGTGTGTGTGTGTGTGTGTGTGTGTGGGTCCTATCTGGGGAATGTGGAAGACTTCCTTATAGCAGTGGGGTGGAGCTAGAGCCAGGCCTGTTTGACTCCCAGTCACTTCCCTGTTGGCAAAGTGTGGAAGGTGGCAGCAGAGCACAGAGGCACAGCAACACCTGTACACTGATCAGCTGTTCATCCAAGAGGAAAAGGTAAGCACATTGTAGAGTTAAGTGTAATGTCCTTCTGATAGAATAAAGAAAGAAAAATTAAGTTTTAATTTTAATTTTTTATAACTGAGCCAAACATACTGTATAGGCACTGGGTCAGATACAAGGGAATATTCCAGTTCAAATCGTGCTGAATGGTAGTGATAATGCAGTTTCTTCTTATTTTTATGTATTATTATTCTTGTTTGTTTATTGTATTTCTCTTTGATTCCGGCCTTCGTATTTCCTTCCGTAGATCTTCCTCTCATCCTTCTCTTCTCCTCTTTCTTTGAGGGATTTTTCAACCCTTTTTATCAAATGGTTTGATTAGATAAAGCATACCTATTTTTCCTTTTGAACCGTATTTGATATTCAGCATAATGTCGACTTCAGCAAAGAACCGAGGTCAGCTTTATTTATCCATCCATTTATTTTTCTCCAGCAGTGGACATTTTGATTGACTTTAACCCATTGATGACTATGGCAATCTAGGATGCATGTCCTTAATGCCTGAGGGTTTTCTGAAAAAATAGTACGAATTGTCAAGTCTACCAAAACCTTAATATCTAAGCCTGTGTAGCACATAGAAACATGAAATAAAATACATTTAAAAGTTAAGGTTCACAGGTTTTATTTAAACATGCTCCCTTAGCGCTTACAAACCAACAAATATTTCTAAAAATCGTCAAAATTAGATGAATTAGAAAATTATTAAATATTGTTAATAAATAGATGCAATGTGTTGTGTGATTTTCGTCAGTAGTCTATAGTAGACCTTGATTCTGCGCACCAAACACCACTAACTGTTCCGTCGCCGACATAGCCGACGTATTTTTTTTATTATTTTGTTTTATTTTTTTGTTTTTTATTTTTTGATTGAAGTGATTTTCGGCAAACCACACAACTTTTGGGTGGTCACGTGGTCTTAAAAAAATCAACAAAACCCACCTCATGTGTATTTGAACCAATGACAGTGCATTCTATGCTGGGAATACCGTGAAAATTAGATAAAGTAATAATGCTGCGCGATGCAGCATCAGGCAGGAGAGCCAATGTGGCATCGCGCAGCAGCCGTCATCAATGGGTTAATACTGTAGACCTACTCGCCAACTTACAAGGTCGGAATCTTCAAATGTTCTATGTAGGGAATACTTATAAATAATATTTTAATTTATTTTTGTCTACATGTGTGTTTCGGAATGATTCGGTACCATTTACATTTAATAGAATTTCCAAATGTTATCCATGCACATTAATCAACCCTCTAAGAATTACAATTCAGAAGAGCCAATCTTAACCAACCCAAATGCATAAATTTTCTTTTTAATTATTATTTTTTGTTTTTGTTTATATGTGTAAAATACTTTATACTGTATCTCTCCAGTTATCAGTTTCTCAAATACACTAGACATTAATTACATATACATGTATAAATAAGAATGTATTAGTAAGAAATAGAAATGGCATGAAAAGTAAACATCAAAGAAATTCTGCTGCAGGCAGACGAAGGGCATCACAAAAAATCTGATATAGAAGCTAAAGAGATGAATTTTCTGCCGACAGTGCAGACTGGCAATGTGCAGACAATGAAGATGTATGGAAAATTGTCATGGTCTGTCTTGTCCTGTCTTGTTTTTTTGGTTTCCTATTTTATTTTGGTATGTCTGTCTTGTTTCCTCCCCATGTCCTGTCTAGCTTCCCACTTGTTGATTGCTGTTCCCTTCCCTGATGTGTTTCACCTGTGTCTCGTTATGTCTTGTATATATACTCTTTGTGTTCCTTTGTTCCTTGTCCGTTCATTTTTGGAGTCTTGTTCTCCTGTGTTCTCCTGTGTTCTCCTGTGTTCTCCTGTGTTGCCCGTGTCTCTGCGTCTCTGCCTTTTTTGGCTTTTTGGCTTGTGGCCGTTTTGCCATTCCGGAGTTTTTGTATTGATGCCTGTTTTTGAGCAGAAATAAATGTTCTTTTGCTGTACGTCTGCATTTGAGTCCTGCTTGCCTGCCTGCCTGCCACACACCGTAACAGAATGAACGGTCCCTCTTGTTGATTGCTGTTCCCTTCCCTAATGTGTTTCACCTGTGTCTCGTTATGTCTTGTGTGTATATATACTCTTTGTGTTCCTTGTCCGTTAATTTTTGGTTTGTCGTATGGTGTCTGGTGAGTCTTGTTCTCCTGAGTTGCCCGTGTCTCTACGTCTCTGCCTTTTTTGCCTTGTGGCCGTTTTGCCATTCCGGAGTTTTTGTATTGATGCCTGTTTTTGAGCAGAAATAAATGTTCTTTTGCTGTACGTCTGCATTTGGGTCCTGCTTGCCTGCCTGCCTGCCACACACCGTAACAGAAAATGATAGCAAACAAAACCAATGCAGCTTTGTTTGTGTTTGGGCCTTTTGATAATGCAATTAAATGACATTTTCTAACACCCTATCAAATGTTCCAATGAAATGCAAATATTAGGCTAATACAGTCTGAATGATTTTAAGCTAACGTGATGTATATGAACTGACATTGTGTTCTATCAATCACTTGTGTCAGAAAGTGTGTATGTTCACCCCTGTTTATATAATATTGATCTAGAATCCGTATACACAATGCTGTACACTGAGTTGCTGCGGTTGTGGGACGAGGCGGTGCAGATGTTGGATGCTAAGAACTGGCATGGAGCTCTGGACAAGCTGGATGAGATCAGTGAGCCCACGTCACGCACTCTGTTCAACACAGCCTCTGCTCACCTGGCCCTGGGGCAGCTGGACCACGCACTCAAGGTCTGTTTAAATCACATTATTAACCTATACAGTTGCTGAAACATTGTTTAACAAGCCAGGGGTTTATAACTTACAAATGTATGGCTTTTTGAATGTTAAATCAATTCCATATGCTTTATTGATTAGTTATAGGCTATTTATAACAAAAAAGAATACGTGACATCGCGATTACTATAGTTTATTAGCAGGATGAAATATTAGACCTCTTATAGAAAACAACAGTGGAGCATCTGTTCTTAAATTAATCAATATCAAACATATTGAGATATTTATAGGTGGCGACTTGATGGATTAAGAGAAGCTGGAGGTGTTTGCTCAGAAAGTCCATAGTATCAGTGCTGCTGATGAAATGAAAAGGTAAAAAAGAGAGCAAGTTTCAGCAAGAAGTTGAAACCCAAGCTTTTGTTTACTACAACACAGTAAGACTACACAGCCAATACTGTGCTTGTGTTCACAGTAGACGCGTCGTTAGCGCGTTGTTAACCTGAAGACCATCATACTTGGGAGGCTCAATACAAGCCTATTGACATCATACAAGCCACAAAACTTGGCAAACACATTCATATTTGTAATCATATTAAACCACAATAATTTGAGCCTTTTCTTTTTTATTTATTATACATATTTCTTTTTTTTAAAGTGGGGTGAGCGATTCTGGAGAATGTTTGTTGAAAAAACTTGTCACTAGTCAAAACCAAATATTATCTCCTAACAATCTGCTACCTTTCCGTTCTGTGTGTATGCTAAGACTTGATTTGTTTCAGTGCGCTTTCATATTGGACAGGTAGCAGATCGTGAGCAGATATTCACTGATTTTTGACAAAGTGATTTGTCAACAAACATTCTCCAGAATCACTTACCCTACCTTTAAATCTCCCTTGTACATCAGTCAGGACATCACTGGTTAACAATAAGTGTACCGTAATACTTCCAACCTGAACCTGTCATGTGCCCTCTCTAATGTCCAGGCTTTAGACCTCACCATTGCCAAGGACGAACGTCTTGCTGTGGGTTTCTTCCAGAGATCAGCGGTGATGATGCAGATAGACAGGTAGGAGGCAGCACCTTGTTCCAAAGACTGTATCTCTTATGTCACACATAATGATGGTGTCTTTAAAAAAAACTGACTCAAGATAAATCTTGGTAAATGAAGGGAAAATCAGCACCATTGTCCTGTAATTGCCTTGTGTTACCAAAGTGGCCACCACCATCCCAAAAATCCAGTGTTAATAAACGGCCTATAGGCTCTGTAAACGGGCATGTTGCTAGCTGCGGTGGGCCCTCTTTGTTTACATACCATTTGTTGACATGCCGGTTTACAGAGCCTAAGCTGTCTATATAAACCAGATTTTTTTTTTCTTTCAACACACGCAGGCACACACACACACACACACACACACACACACACACACACACACACAGAGAGAGAGAACAGACCGAGGTAGTTGATCAGGACGAGATAATCACCGTTTTCGACGGAAATTGATTATATGACAACAAGCATCCTCCACCTTTAAATATCCATACAGAAACTGAGGAATAAAAATTATGTGGCGGTTTTATGAGACTATTTGTTGGCCAATCACGCACACTTTCTGGGGACTAACCATTGTAAGGCTATGGGTCTTTAACCGGCAGAGATTCCAGGAAATGATTCAAGATGGTTTACTTGTCATATGCACAACAATTACAGCAGCAGTCATTGGCAATGAAATTCTTCGGTCCAATGCTCCTCTTAACAGTGCAATATGTAGAAGAAGTAAATTAGGAGAAACGCACAGGAAAAGAGAGCAACACCTGAGACACAAATAAACACAACAGTAGTGCAAGGACACAGTGCAGATAAAGAGTAAAGAAAAGCTGCACCATATGAAAAAGAAAATGTCTTACATAACAGACCTATAAAGCGACAATGTTCAGATTTTGTATTCAAGATCTTGTAGCCCAAGGTAATGCATTTTCATTTAGGACATTTCAGACATCATCTCTCACTGCGTCTTGTCTATTTGTGCATTGCTTCCCCCTGCAGGTTGGAAGAGGCTCTGTCTGACTGTATCTGGGCCCAGAAGCACATGAGAGGAAACATGGTCATTGACTACAAACAGCTTGGCCTGCGCTACAAACTCTACAGCTGGCAGGTGCGACAGTCGGCTTCACACACACACACACACACACACACACACACACACACCGGCATCCTCACTGCCTTCATTGGGCTTCTTCTGACACATTACAGTGAATGAAAAAGGAAAGTCCCATGTGGTCTGTCAGTAGTGCACAGAGGAGCCGGCGGTGTCATCACCTCCTCTTTGTGTAGATAGAATGTGGAGAGCTAACAAAGGCTCATTGATGGAGGCTGAAGAAGACGTTACACAACATCACATATTTTTCACAGTCAGATAAAACATCCTCATAGCTTCCCACACAAAGTGCACCTGTGCCTGCAGTCAGTCAGAGTAGTGCCGCTTACATACAGTACTAACAGCCATGGGTTTACAGTAAAGGGATCGTTCAATATGTTTGAAGTGGGGGGGTTGTAAAGGATACTAAGGCATACATGTGTAGCTTTGTGGAGATGGTGATCAGTGCAGTCACTATTAGGATTTTAGGGGATATGACAGCATTGTACTGTTCTAGACAGGGCCAGAAGAAAAACTTTTTTTTCTCTCGACATGTATAAATGTTAACCTAAAACCTACATATATCCGTTGTACGATACGCCAATATTTTTCCTCAGCATTTATTTTAGTTTTTCTTGTGGGAGCTAATCTTAGCCTTAAGCATTTTTATGAACACGACCCAAGATCACTTACACATCAAGGGCCTATATATATCACCATGATAGTATATGTCTATTAAACAATTAAAAGGGGTAACCATTGCACCCTGCTGCATTTCTCTGATAATGTTATTCTTCAAGGTGACACCAGCCTCTAGTTATTTACATCACAGATTCAGCAGAAGCATTTAATGAACAGACATATGGCGCTAAAATGATTCTCCAATAATATTGATGCTGCTGCTTAGCCTTTGTAACAGAGGTGTGTCCGCTGATAGCTCAATCCTCCAATGTTTTGAAACTTCAGGATATGGGGAAATCTTGTTTTCTAAAACCAGACATAAGTTTTGAAAGAGACAGAAGTTACGCGTTATGTAACCACTGAATCATTGGTTGTGCTCCCCATGCGGCCACTCTGTTGTGGTGAAGGATGATGTTCAATCTCTTACAGGGTGGGGTTTCAAACTGCCATGAAGATAACATGAATATTAATAGGATGGAATGTAAAACCTGTATTGCGTCCCCTCCTAGGTGTTATATAATGCAGCAGCTGTGTACTGTCGGATGGGCCAGTGGGAGCAGGCCCAGGAGGTGCTGCTGTCAGCGTCCAAGGAGAGAGGAGGAGGCCGGGCTGGACACATAGAGGTGGCTCTGGAGGGAGTCATGGTGAGTGACACCGCTCTCACTACACACTGGGGAAAGATATGAGACAGTAAAGACCCATTTTTGATTTTCATAAGCCATGATCATCAAAAGTCAAACAAAAAAAGAAAATTTCACTTAAAAAAAGGAACACCTGCATGATATCCTGATTCGATTTAGATGCAGAATATGCGGCAACAGGTGTGTCTGCATATACATTATGCATTACTGGCTAAAATAAGCTTATGACC
The DNA here is from genome assembly GCF_949987685.1 of Ammodytes marinus. Classification (NCBI taxonomy): domain Eukaryota; kingdom Metazoa; phylum Chordata; class Actinopteri; order Uranoscopiformes; family Ammodytidae; genus Ammodytes; species Ammodytes marinus. The sequence goes on from NC_137231.1 coordinate 7,194,042, forward strand.
AGATCTACTAAGAATGGAATGTGCACAATCTGCCCTGTTTTAGCACAGATTCCGCAAAGGAATTTGCACCAAACAAAGTTTACCTGCTGGGCAAAGTTTTCCTTTCTTTTGCATTTTCAGGAGGCACCGGGCACTTCTACGCTTTTTACTCACAGAGTTTTAATACATTTTTTGTAAAGCCGGTACATATCAATGTGTGGTTTGCATTTAAAAGGAACAATGTCCTCTCATTCCACCCGACAGAGGGAGGAGAACCTGGCTCCTCTGATGTTGCCTGAGGGAGTGGTCTTCAGGCCCAGGAAACAGGATGTGGAGCAGCTCCAGCAGAGAGACTTCCTGGGCAAAGCAAAGGTAGAGAGTTCCTCCACAGTCAATGTTTGTTGTAAGGGTATGGCAACATGCTTGAATGACAATATTTGCTCATGTCACTTTTATCATATTAATGGATCAACCAATCAATAGTGCAGAATTCCGATTGGAAGTAACGTAGCCTATGTGTGATTATACGGACTATGAAGCAGGTTTATAAGGAATTAAGTTTGAGTTACAAATTACTTGTATTATTATACAGTATATATAATGCATATTCTTAATTCCAGTACATAACGTGAACTCATTCACAGAGAACATGTATAGGCCTACTTCATTTGATGAGGGGATGTTGGTTGTGTCATTGGGAACCTATGCACCAATATACCCCAAAGCTCCATTAAAGGTTAATCCTGGATCAGGAGAAGTATCATAGACATGTTTACTTGCTGATGGAAGAGTTTTATGATATACTAACTAGTAAGTGTAAAGGCTAGCTAGAGAGGGAGTTAGATGAGCAGGGATAGCAGCTGGGCCACTGAACAGACCGTGGCATTAAGATGATGATGCTGCATAACAAGCCAGTTGGTTCTTACTTGTAGGTTAGCCTGAATACTAGATAGAATTTGGTCAAATATCTGATCTTTGCTTGATTTTAAAGCAGAATCAAAGGTGCGTTAGGTCGGGTTCAATATGGTGCTGTCTGATACCCACTGCATGGCCTAATGAGAGATCAAAGCATCATTTAGCATCAATGGTCGACCAACACATTTAACTTATTGATCGTATTGATAGTAAACTTTAGACATGAAACTGTCATGACCTAGTATATTTGTATCCATTTCTTAAAATACCATCTTGATAAGTAATAATTCAATGCTGGATTAACATAATAATTGTCTTTCAAACATCCAGATCGGCTTTCTATCAACTCACTGTACCCGAGATGTTTGGTTTGGTTACATCCTAAACTATAAATGGGTCATTCAAAATGTTCATTTAACAAAATAATATGCTGCTGTTAAAATAAGATAGTAACAAATGCCCAGCATGAGAATTAATCTTCAACCAGAGTGAGATGTGTTCACAAGTGTTCATTGATGTACGATGCTGTACTTGCAGGTGATTTCTTCCATCGTTCCCAATGATGATTTTGGAGGCTTTGAACCTCTGAGGGTGCAGGTAACCATGGCCACAGTGTGAGCGCACCAATACAGCTATTGTTATGTCAGTCACTCCCTTTGCTAACTCTTACTGTCTTCTCCACAGAAACCTGGTTTCTACGAGCCCAAGATGGAGGGAGCTCAGTGAGTATTATCGCCAGTCACATAGAAAATAGTCTTAAAGGTGAACTGGAGAATGCTTGTCGTCAAAATCCCATTTTTGTCAAACTCAGAGAATATCTCCCCATGATCTGCTACCTGTCCGTACTGTGTGCGCACTGAAAAAAATACAATGCCTGGGCTCTGTAAACCAGATTGTGAACAAAGGGTCTGTAAACAAAGGGGGGCCCCATCATATGCAGCAGTTTATAGATCCTAGGATGTGTATTAAAACTGGATTCCCCCCCCCCCCCCCCCAGCGCGCACACAGTATTGCATGACGGGTAGCATATCGGGAGGAGATATTAACTGATTTGGACAAAAAGAGATTTTGACAGCAAGCATTCTCCAGACTCACTGACTCCACCTTTAATGTGAGCTGGTAGTTCTACTATTTAACAACACATTACAGTAATTTTTTTTTAAAAGTATGCCTTTCCACTACCTACTCAGGGATTCCCGATACATGCGTATGCGGGTTCCTTACATGGGTCGGGTCCCAGGACAGCTGACTGTGCCGGGAGGGGCCATGGTGTTTCTATTTGGCGAGGAGGACAGGGATGGCATGGCAACTGTCATTTATGATGGACAGGTAAGGAGGAGGAGAGAGGCTGAACCTGCAATGAGCCAAATACACAATCTACATCTTATAGACTGACTAAGAGACAAAAAAATCCTGCTTTCTGTTCTTGACCTTTAAAGCAGCTCAGATACAACACTTAACAACATTTACATGTGATGACTTCATAAAGTCTACATGGTAGCAAACGCCCTACACATTCAGCACACACAGAGCAAACCATTATAGCATTCATTTGGAGTAGGCATTCAACTGTTTGTGTAGATAGTATACTGATGAATGTAAGTCTAAAATTCATTCTCCTTTTTTAGCTGGGTTTTTGGTCTCCACCAACTCCTGTGTAAATGTCTGTCTGTTTAGCTGCTGAATGCTGCACTATGGTGCATGGGATCATTGCTTGTTGTGTGGGTTGTCTGCTGTTTGGTTGAGGGAACCTGCACAGAGAATAATGAGTTTTTTTTTTATTTTTCAGAGAGGACTTCTGCCCATGTCCCTGCTTGATCCTGCCGATGTTAAGACTCCAAAAGGCAAAAAGGACAAGGTAATGTATTGTGTCTTCCATCTAATAACACACATTATAAAGATGCATTGGGCCAATATAGGCTGCTTTATTTCAGGCTGGCCTTTGAGAGGAACAACAGACTAGATTCATGCTAAGCAGAGCTTTATCTCTGCTTAACCCCAGAAGACCAGGCAGCATAAATGTTCTCTCAGGGAATATTAATTGGATTGTTCTAAAAGAAGCGAGAACTTAAAGGTCACGTATTATGCTTATGTTTAGGTGTAGTGTCCTAAGAAAACCTTTATATTTATCACAGTGCCATTGTACATCTGTTCTTTGCTTTGTTCTTTTTGCTCTGTTTTTTTTTTGCCCTGAATTTTAGCATGTTGGAATCAACTTATCACAGATGTGAGGTATTGCTAAATGAGGTTGATAATGAGGGGGGCATCAGAAACGTGGAGGTGGAGAAGATTAGAGATAGTAGTTTTTTTCTCATACTTTGGAAGTCTGTAGTCACACCACAGACCCATATTAATGTTGAAAAACCATGAAAAAGTACAGTTTGCAAATTTGGTGACCTTATTAAAGAATTGTTTTTTTCTTTTCCACCTTTGAAAACTAAATAAATGACTGTTTCTCTGACTGTCCTGTCTTGTCTAATTTCACAGAGAGTCCCCAGTGGGATCCCTCTCCCTCCAGGACTCCTGCCACCCACTCGCCCAAAGCGCCAGCCAGCCCCTGCTCCTCCCCGGGGTACAGTACCTAGCTCCTCCTGGTCCTACTACTCTACATTATCTAAAAACCTAATCCTAAACAGATATACTTATCCACCTTATTCCCTCTGATAAAAGACTCAGAAAAATCAAATCATTGTCATGTACCTGTAGCTTTATCTTTACAAGATGGGTGCCTATGCTTATGGTGTTCGTGGAATTTGAGTGTATTGATCCATTTCAATTGCAAGCAGTCACTTGCCAGCATTGAGATAGCTTTATTAGTCTAGGTTAAGGAAGTGGTTATGGTCCAAAGCGGCAATCTTTTTAGTAAAAAAAAAATCTGTGTTTTGACATTTCTTGGTTTAGCAAACCATGTCCAGGGACCAATGGAGGATGCTTTGTATTAAAAAAAAGAACTGTTATTCTGGAAGATGTCCACTTTATGTGTGTCTAACTCAGACTGCTGAAGCCTTGTGTTAACTTCAAGTTCTTTGGAATATATTTTTGTAACAACAACTGTTAATGAACAGACTCTGCTTGTCTAACCTTCCAGTAGACCTGTAATGTTGTGTGTGTGCTCAGACTGTACCTGTTCTGTGTTGTTCCCTGCAGCAACTTTTAGCATAGACAGTCCACCTCCGTCCTACAACACTGCCACCCACGCCCCACTGCCTGCCCCAGAGCCTCCCAGCTACTCAGCCAACGCAGACAGCAGTGACCAGGTAAAACCAGCTTTCACTTCTCTCTATGGTTGTACATCGATTTTTATGATGACGTCCGCTATTAACCTTTTTGTAACATTTGAAATACACCAAAACGTACTTTCTCACTAACTTGTACCCTATCATATGGCACACAGACACACACACACACACACACGCACACACGCACAACCTCTCTTTACTTGCTGATCTAAATATAGAGGAATCATGTATGTGTCCCGATTAAATCACAATGTGATGCTCAGGGGAGTGTCTGCATGCCACAGTGAATTATATAATGGCAATCATCTTGTAACTCACTTATTATGAGGTCCATTATCATATTTTTCTTTCTTAGTTTGGTTTCATTTTTACATATCTTCCTGACTGAAAAGTGGACTGCATTGTTAATCTGTATACACATTGTATTGATGCTTGTGCCTCTATAGCCTGATACTGTATATAGGGCAATGAATGGTGACCAGTACTAGTGCTACTATTCCTACATACATTTTTTTTCACATGTCCTAATTAGGACCATACTCTAGTTGGTTTTTCATTGCTTGAACACAGTTTTCAAAACTCTACACACTTATCCCATGGCCTGACTGCACAACACTGTGGATTTACAGCACTTTGTTCAAATGCTAATTTCACCTGAAAGATAGATGTTGTTGACACTAGTGTTGGGGGCTACACTGAGCCTGTTTTGCAGGTGATGTGACCCTGTTCAGCTCAGGTGACTGTTAGTAATGCAGACTGTGGTTAGAGTTTTAGTGCATGTCGTTTCATTTGTACCCACTGTCGTTATGGAATGGAAACTGTAATAACCATCTAAAAAGACCAACATTTCTATCTAAAAGCTTGAAGTATTTTCTCTGATCTTTAAATGCTCTCCCCCACTCCTCCTCTGTCCCCACAGTATGACGACTCTGCTCAGGGTGCAGACTCCGGCTCTGTGGTGGTGAAGGTCCACTACACATACACCGTGGCTCTGTTTGTCCCTCTAGACACACCGTACCATCAATTGAAGGAACAGATCGCAGAGAAACTGGGCCAGTCAGCGTCCCAGCTGCGCCTCAGGTGAGCACACAGGCCTGCCAACCCACTTCTGTCTGTCTCTCTCCTTGACTTTCAACAAGTGAACAAGCTTCATGTCTAAAAATATAAACGCCTTTCTCTGTCCATCCCGCCGCACCCTGTGGTTCCAATTCTGTCTGTTTATAGACATTTAACATTGAGGCTGAAGCTCCACAGACACACACACAAATACACACACACACACACACACATGCAGGCACACACACACACACACACACACACACACACACACACACACACAGACAGACAAACACACTCGCACACAGACAGACGCACGCACGCACACACACAAACACACGCGAGTATATGACAGCAGGACAGAAACAGCAGAATAGGGTTGACACTGCATCATCACAAAAAATGTCAGGATGGATAACATTGGGACCAGTTCATTTGTCTGTCTGTCAAATCAAAATAGGAGCTGATGACAACACAACGTAATGAACCGCTAAAGTAACACAAATCTGCAGCTTTTAATGTCATCAACCCGCAAACTTAATCCTTTTCCCCCACACATAATAACACTTGTCTACCACCAACCTATTGTTATAATGTTCACGGAAAGTTATTTGGTTCATGGTTATAACATGCCCTCCATTGCCCATTCATTTCTCTCTCTCTCTCTAGCAGGGGGAGGAGCTGAATTATAATTTTAGTGACTGTATGCACTTTTTGGGGCTTTAAAAATTGCTGAACATGTTTTATGTATGTATTTTACACATACATAAATCAATTTAATTATTGTGATTTTCTCTTTAGTGGCGGGGAGTAGAATATGCTGGAGCATCAGCCGATGGCCTGTATAGGTCTGCTATGATGGTGCTCTTGCCCCATAACTTTGCCAAACATGTTTTAATTCATGTAGTGTAAAATGGATGATGAACATTTTTAGTTGCTTTTGGAATGGAATTCATGGAAAACATTATTTGGAAATAAAGGTGTTTTTGAAATAAATACTAATCTCTCTCTCTCTCTCTCTCTCTCTCTCCGTCCCTCTGTCTTCAGACATAAGCAGCATGGCTCCAGGGCGCTGGTCCCTGTGGGTGGGTCCGAGGAGGAACCAGAAGGCACCATACAGGAGGTGGCTGAGGCCGGCAGAGCAACACTGTGGTGCCAGGTAAACTCACCACTATACTATAGGCTACTAGTTTAGGCTTATAGGGATGTTGGAGACATGTGTCTGCTGGGTTTCCAGATTTCCCCATTTAAAACTGAACTAATCCAAGTTCTATAAAAGGCCCAAAATGACTTCTGATCTCATACAAATCAAGCAAGAGCACTATCGAAAGTAATTCATCTGCCTGTGTCCAGTTCATTAATTCAGTGCCCGTACGCTCTTTGTTCAAAATAGAAATGGAATGTTTACTATTTTGGTTTGGTGTGCTATACATTTGAAAAGGCAAATGATCTTAATAATGTGTTTGCACTAAGCCTATTGACATTTAAACTGCCATCGCAATACTACTTTGCATCGTTATTAAGAATGCAGCAATGTTAAATTTTTTATTGTTTGGCTCTTTTTTTATACCATCAAATAAGCTGTACAAAAATCCATGTTGACGTATTATTTTGACATGTGTGAGAGGGGTAGTAAGTGCGGTTTCTCTTAAGTCAAGGGGAGGGTCAAAAGTAATTATTAATAACTATTGGGTGGACTTTTTTACTTTAAAGTTGCAGTCAGTGATTTTGGATATTGCTTGTTGACAAATCACTTTGTCAAAATGAGTGAATATCTCCTCACTTAACATTTACACTTAATTTTTTCTCAGTGCACACACAGCACAGTACAGGTAGCAGACTGTGAGCAGATATTCACTGATTTTGAAAAAATAATTGATTAGTCAACATTACAAACATTCTCCAGAATAGCTTAACCCACCTTTAAGCTAACTGTATACACACTGTGACTACATCTAGTTACAGCTATATGTTAATAAAACCCCCTGTATGTCTTGTAATCCTTCCAGACAGAAGACCCCCTGTCCCAGCGTAGCATCCTGTACCAGATGGTGGCGCTGTATGACTACAGTGCACAGGGCACAGAGGACCTGGAGTTCAGTGAGGGAGACACCATCGATATCCTGGGTGAAGGTGAGCTGTTCTAGTGTATTTGAACTGTTAAAAGCAAGTTCAGATAAACCTTTATGTATTTTTGTATATTTTCAACTCTTTTAAATTAGAATTGCTGTATTGCTTAAGCCTCTTCTTAACTAGGGATGGGACCAATCTGATCCAATTATCGGTATATCAGGTCAGATATTGTTTCAATGGATATCGGACTGATAAACTCCAATTCATGTACCCATCCAAATTCCCATAGTCTGCTTAAAAAAAATGGGTTGCCAAATTATTTTACCAATGAAAGAAAATAAAATGTTAAGAACATAGCGATTTGATATATAAAGACACAACATTTATTTTATAAACATTGTTTATGACACTTTATAATTATTGTTTTTTGTGTTATATGTATTTGTATGATATGCAAGCCCCAACCTCAGCGATTTTTACCAGCATCCAATAAGGAAGTGACCACAACTGTAGTAACCCGGAAGTGCCACTGGGTGCTGGATGCAGAAGACAGCTATTTCTCATTGACGCCAATGTTAAACATACCGTTTTCACAGCATTATTAAACCTATTTCAGGACTGGATTAAAAAAACATTCTAGTCTGTATGTTTAGGTCATATGTCCATGACAACACTGAGGTGGGTGATTTATTTTGGACCACGCTAGTTATTATTCTTTTGGAAGTTAAAATGTATTGGCGCGATCTCTTGAGTGACAGCACTCCCCCAGACGCTAGGCGGAGTAAAAATCTCACAAAATGGCGACGCACACAAACCAGGATTATTGGACGTGTGAATAACGGAGGTCAGCCCGGATGCTACATCCATATTATTTACCATCTATGATGATATGTCATACTTGCTTTGTTATTTTCTATTTATTTATTTTTGTTCGAAATAAAGACCAAATTAAATGAAATTAAACGAAATATAGCACACGCTTAAAAAATTATTTAGCAATTAAAAAAAAGTTGAGTTCTGAAGTGCTTCTGTATTCAAACCGTTCAAAGCGCTTTTAAATTAAAATGCCCGTTTTTTTTTTCTTCATAACCTTACACATAACATCACCACTAACAAATAATTGTATTATAATCATGATATGGGACAATATCGATATCCAGAAAAACCCTGATACCGGAGCACGGATCGTACCGAAAAAAAGTGGATCCAATGCACCACTTTAGTCTTTGTCTTGATCCTCACTGCTCTCTGTATGTTTGTGTGTGTGTGTTTCTCTGTTGCAGTCAATGAGGAGTGGTTGGAGGGACACTGTGCAGGGAACATTGGCATCTTCCCCAGCTGCTTTGCCTACAGTGAGGATGCCAACATCAGCCAGAGCCTAGAGTCATAAACGCACACATATTTACCATGCAGTCATATCTAATAATAATAACCTATTGGCCTGTGAATCGTGGCAGTTTACAGTTTACTCAAACCATCCAAAAACATTAGAATACAGTGCACTCAGTAGTATTGACTTTAAAAAATAGTTCTTTCTCATATGGTATCACAACAATGCTGCTGTTGTGGCTCAGAGTATATCTATGGTACTGCAGTGTATGTTTATATTAAACCTTTTGTTCTTTTTCTATTTTTCTAATTGACATCCTACTGTAATATAGCTTTGTGTCCTATACCACTTGATTTATATACTGACTTTATTAAACTTCATGATATTTCTATTTGATGTGAAAACATTAACTTACTGTACAATATCTACGGAGTTAGAATGATCCTGGTCTGGCAACTATAAAGTGTGTTGAGGATGTTACGTTAATGAAATGTTCATTAATGTAACTCAAAAAGAGAATGTAGGATTTTGTACCGACATGCACAAACCCTAACACTTGATATCGGTGTAAACGGTAACATTGTATCTTTGGCTCATAACAGAATCAGATTCTCCCTTTACCTGTCTTACTACTTCTTACCGGTGCTTGAAAAAACAATGTCTCACCTTAACATTGACTAAATTAAATGTATATAGATTCTATAAGTAGGCCTCACTTCAGTTGCAATTAAAAAAATAATGGAGCTTACGTTTGTCTTATACTGACACAGCCCTAGAAATGTAAAATTGTCTCCTTAGAATATTGAGGATGACCACTGATGCTATGGGTCCATGTTTTCTCTAGCTTGTATGCTATGAGCCTTTTGTGATCATTTTTAGAATCAGGCCCAGGTAGATTGGAGAAGCAGCATGCTGCGAGGCCTGGAAGGAAAGCACATACTGTATAGTAGACTTCTGTCAGCTCAAATTGCTCTGTCCTTCTTCCATTGTAAAGTGCTCAAGACATTCAAGTCATTCATTAAATTCAACCAATTGGATTTAGTGCCTCGTCTGCAGTGATAATGGCACTGTGTCTGCTACTTAAAATAACCCCACAAGACTAATAATATCTCGGGCAGTGGCGATTCATTAAGCTACAGTTATGGAAAAATACAAGCATCTAATTATAGTTTGCCTCCAAGCCAGGGACAAGGAAAAAAAACAAGGTCTCATTTCATTCAAAATTACAAGGCCATGCACAGCATCCCTGATGTGACTGTGTTCTCTATGTTTCAACATGTACCTCATTAACGTGAACACATTATATGCACATATTAATATCTATCATTACAATCACTGACTCCTCGCTCCCTTTTTAGAACACTAAAAGCAACTGGATCAAATAGGCACTTGAACTTCTCTTGGACTTAAAGCATACTGAGTGTTATACCTGGACAATACAGCATACATTAAGACACTTTTTACCTCATCCTAAGTGTGTTACTGAATGGTATAGCAGACTAACTATAGCACTCCAAGTCTCTGCATAACATTAAGCATAGTTGGACGGGAGACCTTGACTCACACAACCGTGGGAAGTTCACCGGCTTTAAAGCGTCAGCTAGGGAAATGTTCAAGATGCTTTTAGCGGTGTGCACAAATGGTAGATGTAACAAAAAAAAACACGCAGCAAAGTGGGGGCTAGTGGAGCAGCTGAAAACTCCATTCAACTGTCTTATGAAACAGAGTGCTCTAATTACTGCACTACTCTCCCATGCACATATATTCACCACCCACCTTCCTCCCCAGAGTGGAAGCAAGTCGCTCAACAGATGAATGTTCTCTGTACAGAGAGAGGTGGGGTGGGGGGAGAGAGAAACACCAGCACATTCTCTTTGGTTTGCAAGGAACATTGTGCACTATGATGTACATTTTATTATATCCAACATCCTTGATAGAATCTAAATCAAAAGACATCCGTCTCGGAATTTTTTTTTTCTGCCGTGTTGAAAATTGAATTATTCCTAATGGAGTGTAGCCTAACATCAATAGTGCAATTTAAAGGTGCTACGAGGAATTTTGTTTATTGTAGTGGCCCCTTTGGACAAAAGCATTAACGTTTTTACATCGCTATAGCTGTTGTTCTTGGTTGATCATACCTGGACAAAGGCATTTTGAAAAACTATATATAAACTATTTATAATAAAACAGCATTATTTTCACTGATGGTCTCATTTGCTTTTACATGTAATTTATGATCATCAGAGGGACAATTAGAAAAGAAAAGTTCCTCATAGCTAACAGCTCCGTGAGTCCAAACTTAGAGACCCCTGCCACTTTAAAGTAAATGCTTACACCTCCTAGTTTAGCAAATGAAAGTATTGGATGAGTGCTTGATCATCTCAAACAGTTAGTAGGATTCCACCTCTAGGGATCATGTTCGTCCAAACAGTTTTTGTCTTCAACTTTCTAAATTCCTTTTAGAGACTATTTAGAAAGTGATTGTACATTGTAACTTTGTTCATTACAGTTTTTGCCGAATGCTTACACACATGTTGCAGACTTTGGCCCACTTTGTCAAAACTTAACACACAGGCCGAATGAGACAAAGCACATGGAGATAAACTTCTAACTTATACGTGAAAATGAAACTCTTGAAACAAAACCTAACAATCCCATTTCAAAACTGTGTTTAGCATCAAAACAATACACACATGCATCTTTGAATTACTCTTTCCTAGCAGCAACAACACACAGATGTGCTTTATGCAAAACACAGCTGTATTCAGTACTTTGGATGGTTTTTGACTTTAAAAGTCTCATACTGATTTTTTTTTTGTGAAAGATTGATCCACTACAGTTGATACATCAAAACAAAATGTAAAAGCTTCAGACTTTTTTATTTATTTTGCCATTTCAGGTTTTTGCAAAAGTAAAAAAAACTAACACACAAAGACACACAAGAAATGGTACTACTAGAATGTTCTACAAAACATAGTGTTGTAGGGGAATGATTGGAAGACATAGGCTATGGATCCTGTCTCCTGTTGGCATCTGGCCACATCACCTCATCCACTTCACAGGCAATGTCCTCCCTTGCCAAGCAACGGGGGAAATACCGCCTTGCAGAATTTTTTGGAAATATTGATCCACTATATTTTCAATTACACACATGAAAAAAATATAGAAAAGCTTCTGAATACAAGTTTATATTGCAATTTCATGGTTTTGGCCAACAAAAGAAAAAAACACAACAAATAGGTAGGATCGCAGTTCAACAAGCAATTCAGTGTGTCACAATGAACTCTAAAACAATTACAGTAAAAAAATAAAAAAATAAGTGTTGTAAGGAATGGGGCGAGTGGATAATGAATCCTTTGGATACCGCCTCCCGTTTGTGTCTGGCCACATCGCCTCATCGACATCACATGCAATGTCATCCTTTGAGAAGCAGCTGCGAAAATATTCCTGATATCCAGTCTAAATGTCCTAATTATGGAGCTATTGTGTAGTGGGCTAGAATCTCAGACCAGCCTCCTATATTGTTAGGCCATGATCTATAACATGGTCCACTATAGTGACCCTGTCTCCGTCTGTTGTCTCCTTTGTCATCGTCCTCCTGCCGCTCTCTCTTGTCCTCTTCCCCTGACTCTTACTGTCTCACAAAGGAGCTGAGCTCACCTGAGGTCTATTTGTAGTGCTAAGGCTCACACTGACTGGTATTATATTAGCTTTATTATTTGTTTTCATGTGTGTGAGTCTGTGTGCTTTTCCAATTTTAGTTGTGTTTTGTATTTTAAATAGATATGTTTTCCCAATGATTGCAGAAGATTTCACATTTTTGAACAATGTGTCTTGTGTAAAAAACAGTGTGTAGTGTTTTGCAAGAAGTGTGTTCGAGAATTTCAAACACAGTGCAAAGCACTTATTGTGTTTGTAGGGTTGGTGCTTGTGTTTAGGGCATGGTCACAAAAGTTAGAGGTTGTGATGCTTTGGGCATAGCAACCACTATTAGTGTTAAAGCATTAGGTAAAAACTGTAATGAGGATTACAGGGACAACAAAGAATCACCTCAATCAGTCCAATGCATCAGTCTGGGGACTCTATACAATTTCATGAAAGTCGATCTATCTGTGGTCATTAGTGATTTATTAACTTAAATGTTCATGTAAACACTCTAGTATTAACCTGTTTAGTTCTAGTCTGTGTACATGAACATTTAAGTTCATTTATCAAGTTAGACTAAAGTAACCTTTTTGGATGGTTATTAAGTGATGTTGTGAGTGTGGACCAAAGTGACGGGCCAACCAGGCATTTCCATCCCTAGACCAATGCTGCAGGAATGGCTAAAAAAAACAACCACAATTCACGTCATGGAAGACATTAGATTCAATGGAATTTCGACTAGTTTACAGCTACATTCATTGATTTTTTTCCCTCTTTTTTTCTGGTAATTTCGGTCAGGATATCAAGCTAAAAGTGCAACTTGTAATGCAGAATTTGTGCTCTTATATCTCAAACCTTACTTATTCACACACGCACACAAACAAGCACGCACACACACACACACACACACACACACACACACACACAGAGCAACATTATCTTTCCTTTGGAGTTGTGTTTGTGTACATCAAATAAATGTAGGTCCAATTTTCCCGCTCCGGTACTCCCTGGTTTGGTTTCCCCAATATCAGGAGAAAAACATCTGGCTCTTTAGTATATACATATTTTCAAATTTTAATTTTATTTTAGCAATTTAACAAAAGGGATTTGTTGAATATTATCTTGCAGGGCTTCCCCCAGAGAAGTTGTTAGGCATGGTGGCAATACTTTAGTGTGATTCAAATTGTGTTTTTCGAAATTTCGATTCTAGTTGACAATTTGCGATGTGCGATTGCATTACAATAAATCAATTGTATCATGAGTTTACTTGCTTGGTGTTCAAGGAAAAACAACTGAGATTATTGATAGCTTTGCAATATGTATTTCTCAATTTAAATCATAAAAAATATTAAGAAGCATTGAAAAAAATAACTTTTGTTCACACCATATTGATTTGTTCATTTGTGCTGTGCCTTACGGTGGTATTTTTACTCCCTGTATACAAAAATATTCAGAGCTTTTTCCATCTCTTCCCCCCTGGAGACAGCCCCATGTTTCCTGGAGATTGTTTTTCGTAATCTTAATATTTTTTTTATTGCTTTTTTGATTCAAGATTCAAGATTTCAAGATAGTTTTTTCGTCATATGCATTTACAGCAGCAGTCGTTGGCAATGAAACTCTTAAAGGAATACTTCACCCATACGGAACCAACGTTCTATCATTATAAAATCGCTATTATAATATAATGAATTAGTTTTTTCTTCCCATAGTCTTCCCTTGGCCCAGCTGTCCTCTTAATCCCACCCTACGTGTGATCACACGTAGGAAAATGTAGGGTTACAGTAAGACCATAAAACACTCTTTCTGCCTTTTCTCAGGCTAGGATGAACCGATTTCTAAATGTTTTGCACATTTATACTAAATAGGATCTCAGAGTTCAATACACCTTCATATTTTTACCGGTGAAGTAGGTCTTCAAGTCCCAGGCTCCTCTCAACAATGCAATATAGAAGAAGAGAAACACACAAGTGAAGGGAGCAACACCTGAGACACGAAGACACACAACAGTAGTGCAAGGAGACAGTGCAGATAAGAGATAAGCTTCACCATATAAATATAATGCAAACTAAAAATTAAATGTAGATGAAATTGAATACTGTACACGGAAATAAAAAATAGAATAACAATAACTGTAGGGAAATATGATACTGTACATGTAATATAAAGTTAAATATAATAAAAATATGTATATGTACAGATCTATATATATTGATTAAGATAAAAAGGCCAACAGTTGAGTCTCTGAAAACAGGGAGGGAGTGGAATAATGTTTGTTTGAAGATATAGCCTCCTTCACCCTCTGCACTTCATTTAAGTCCACACTAAACCCCGCACTCCGTGGCTGTGTTTGAACTATACATCTTAAAGAGTAAGAGGGCTCCACTCTTTGTGGGAGAGGACTGCTGTTTATAAAGGTGGACATTTACTACTTTGGGGGTTGTAAAAAGTTCAAGGCAGATGGATGAATTGGAAGGAGCAATGAGCCGTGCACAGGGCCGCTGCTAATATTTTGGGTGCCCTAAGCTTAAATTGTCAGTGAGGACCCTCCCACAAAAAAAAAGAAAACAGCAAGATGCTCGCGCGAGTAGATCTCTGCGACTGCTTTTTGGCACATTTTCTGTAGTGATGAGTTTTTGCAAACAGCATTTACTAACAGAAAGAACAGGTTAACGCAGTGGTTCCCAACCTTTTTTGGTCTGTGTGACCCCATTTTGACATAAAACATTTCTGGCAACCCCAGAATTTTCTTTTTCTATAATTAGTTTTTTGAACATGTTGCAAATGCAGAGTAGCCAGGATTAGTGCACAAATTGACATTGTGTACCAGGCAGGTACTTGGTGCCCTACGCGCTCTGCGTACCCTGCGTATAGGGAGCGGTGGCCCTGGCCGTGCAGAGGGAGCTGAGAAAGAAAGCAAAGTGTGTATTTAGTCAGTACTGGATGCACATTAAAACCTGCGCCTGCCCATTCTCTACCTTATATATTCCAATGGAGGTGTTCAGTCCTAATTAACCAAGAAAAAAAAACAAGTACAAGTTGCTATTTTTGGTAGCGCTGCTGCTCACTGTCCCCAGAGTCAAAGCCACATATGGAGGAGTGTAGCATTCAGTTCAGCTCTGGAAAATGTAAGGTCTGCTCCAACTCCAAGTTCTTTTACAATCAAGGCTAAGACTTCTGGTGTACCACCGACTGATATTTTTAATTTGTTTTGGTTATTTATTATGTTTACATCACGTAATGCTTCAGGTTTGTATGTGATTTTGACTTTGCATTGCTGCTGTATTCGCAGCACGTCTCTCCTATATGGAACTGTTTTGTAGCACTTTCCCCTTTTGCGGCCACTGTACTACTTATATTGCACAGCACTGTATCTTTTCTGTCATATTCATTCTCCTGTTTGATCTTTTTTTTAAATGCTATTTTTAAAAGGTTTTATCAGATGGGACATAGTATAGATGGAATAGAAAGAGGGAATAAGGGTTTTGGAATAAAACCCCGGCCGCTGTGGCAAGGACTTGCCCTGAATGGTTTTCCCCCTTGTCTTTTTTTCATATGCTTTTTATATAACCTTTTGTATACTATCTCTGATTGTCTTATGTAAAAAAGCCCTTTCATTTGCTAAGTTGAAGAGTGCTATACAGATGCAATTTCCGTACATGATGTAAATCGCAATAGAAATTTGATTTAAAGGTCCCATATTATGCTAAATGCACTTTTTAAATGTGTTCCAACATATCCATGCGTCCACGGTGTGCCTAGAGACTGCCAAAATATCAAAAAAAATAACAATCTCTCCTTTTCTCACTCTCCCCTTTTCTGAAACCCCCACCCCTCCCCCCAAAAACACTCCAGTCAGAATTATCCCCTTTTCTGACCTCACAAACCGTAAAGCCAGAAGCTTCCACTGTGCAGCCCACACCCCTATTTCTTATTGGTCCACGGCCCTGACAGACAGAGGGCGAGGCGTATCTGGCTTCGCTTCCGGACAGGGGGCGGGGGGAGCTCAAAGATTGTATATTTACGAGGGGACCTGCAACTCTTTTTTAAAAAATAGGCCATTGTGAGATTAGCTGAACATCAGCATAGTACAATAAATTATCTGAAAGTTTTTTTCAGCAAACAATTAAAGAAAAACGTATTAGGGACCACTAAGACCATATAATATGGTGTATAATAGAACCGAAAAGTGTATAATATGGGAGCTTTAACAGCTACAATGAAAACAAAACAAAAAAGTCTGTCTGTCTGTGTGTGTGAGTGAAAGAGAAAAGTGGAATGGGAAGAGGGAATGAAATCTTGAGGACTGTAACACCCTCTGTTATTTCATAGGCATTGATGAGCCATCCCCCATTCAGTGTATAATGTAACGTCTGCAAACTTTGTGTAAAACAACCAAAAAAACTACCATCTCTCCTACTGTTTCCCTTGATATGCAGAAATGGGACAATGCAGAGATGTTTTGGGAGGAAGTGCACATCCTACACTAAAAATACATTTGCATCTGAAAGACTTGTAAGCGATAAAAAGAAAATGCCTTACCCCCTCAACATCTGGCAGTCCACAACTTTAATCCCCAGTGAGGTATCTCAACAACTGACAGATTGAGATTTTCATTTCATACTTTTCCAAATTTCACATCAACATTCTTTTACTCAAATAGTTCAACAACTAATGGTGGTTTTGCCATAACACTTCTGTTCCACTCAGGATAACACATTTGTTATTTTGAATTTGGTCAAAATTCAAACATACAGTATACCTATATAAAAAACACCACCACAGTCAACCATCAAATGGAGTACAGTGGGTGACACTATGGCATGGTCACTACGAGGAAAGGGGCCATATTATGTTGGTCGTTTTTGTTAGTCGTGTTTCGTCAAAGATGGATTAGGTTGCAAAAAACAGACTTTGCACATTGGTCCCGTTTTTTGCCAGGTGATGGTTCTGAACTTTAGATTTTTGAACTTAACTATGACTAACTGCTTCCAGATAAAAAGACCATCTATTTATTCTAATTCGACGACAGATTTATTCTGTTGCCTTCAGGCCGACCTTATAATGAGCACGTTACGAGAATAAATGGTTTCTCAGAGAATTTTATTCCTTTCGCTATTGAGCTGATGAACACAGACTTTACTAATTTAACATGACTGTTAATTATTTATCCGTAGCCTATGTAATGTTTTTTTTGTAACTCATAGTACCTTCTGGCCCATAATATGTTTCCTCAGATGCAACTATTTGTTGACTCTTTTGATGGATATAGGCTATGGCTGGAAAAGGCTACAAACGAATGGCTCCTTTGGGGATATATTGTCTGATTCTGAGATTGTAAGAGAGCTGGGCAGATGGATGCAGTTAGACAGTCCGATAATACAGCATGTGATTTGTATGTTGATATTTAGGTGTTTTAGAAAGAGCCAAGCTAGCTGCTTCCCCATGCTTCCAGTCTTGTGCAGTGGCGTGGCGTGGGGATTTTTTTTGAGGAAGCCAAGTGAGACAACACCTTTAATCTACATGTTTATTGGAAGGTGGGGGACAGAAAAGGGTAGACTACGTTGCAGCTTGTATTTAATGTAACTTCAAGAGCTATTATAGTGCCTGGTCACTTTACCAGGATTTACACACGCCTGTAGTCTGTCCGACACCGCTCGTTCGCTCTCTCTCTCTCTCTCACTCACTCACTCACTCACTCACTCACACACCTCCTAATCGTTTTATTAAATTATGCATTTTATTATCAATGCACCCCCCACCCCGACCGTAATGCACAACTAGCCGCTTAATGCCCGATACAGATTCGAATTCATTCACAATATAATTAGGGGACGTTTTAGGCTATTTTAAGTTTCACGTTCACGTGAGACACGACTCACACAATCAGTTGTATGTGCTTGACATACACACATACTTTCTATACATCCTTTTCGTTTAAGAACTAGGCCAAATGTTCATTATACAACACTACTTAAGACAACCCAGAACAACTTCAGTGGATATACAGTACAGTAGGCCTACCAATGCAACTTAATCCAGGCAATCAAGGCACATTCAGCAATGAAATAACACAAAACATAACACACATAGTTACACAGACAGTTAAGGGAACAGTTAACCCGCGCCGGGAGAAGGTGTGTAGAGGAAGGCCATTAGCTGAAGATTGCCGCTACCAGCTAGCCACTCGGTGCAGACATAGTTCTCCTCGCTGAAAGTGCGATAAACTTTCTTTCTCTCCACACACATTGGCCTGCCGTCAGATTAGATTTTTAATGGCTCCTCAATTGGCAGTTTGGTAAAATTATTTTTTACTAAATACTCAAAATCTCCACCCTCCATAACTGTTCTTGCTAATATGATAACAATGCAAACATGCTAATCTCCCGCTGTTGTTATTGTTGTTAAATTTCAGTGACGTTGATAATGATGCTTTAATTTGATTGGTGTGAAGCCAAGGGCCGAGTGGCTTCCCTTGGCACCCTCATGACACCCTCCTGACCAATCACAGGAGGGCAGTGTCAAGACAATAGCCTCACCTGATTGGTGAATCCTTCTTTCTTTTTTTCACTAAGGGATGCCAGCTCGGGCTGGCTTCCTCGCGGACATATAGTGTGCAGTGTCGTGTTTCGCCGCGTCTTCAGAATGTAACTGTAAAGGGGCGCTGTTTCGCGCATTGTGAAATGCTCAATGAGAGGAGAAAAATGGGGAAGAAATGACAGCAACACAGCACCAAAGAATTACCGAAACTGTTAATAACATTTTTTATTGGATGACAACTACAGCCTAAAAAACAGGGAAGCCTGGCTTCCCTTGGCCTCCGGGAGAAAACGCCACTGGTCTTGTGCTAAACTAAGCTAATCAACTCCCAGCTTTAGCTCCATTTTGTAAGGAATAGTTTAACTTTTTGTGAATGTTACTTATTCACTTTATTGACAAGAGTTGTATGAGAAGAACAGTAACTTCTCTCATGTCTGTACCTTAAATAAGAAGCTATCCCTAGGTCCAGGAGCCTGTTAACAATTTAGCTTAGCTTAGAAAGCTAGCCTAGCTCTGTCCGAAGGCCAAACAAACAACCCAATGTGACTGGGTAAAAATGTAAAACTTTTCATTACCCACACATAAAATGGCAAATCTATCACACATGTGTACAGTGTCCCTTAACATTTATTGTAAGAACAATGTAGGCCTATTACACATTCATAAAATGGAATTTCCATTACTTATTTGTCTATTTTTAGTCGTGTTTGTCATTGTTGCAATGTCTGCGTGCCTTACCCTTAAAGGCCTACTTCACCAGTGGGATTATGAAGGTGTATTGACCTCTGAGATCCTATATAAATGTGCAAACATTTTAGAAATCGGTTCATCCTAGCCTGAGAAAAGGCAGAAAGAGTGTTTTATGGTCCCACTGTCTAACCTTACAGTTTGCGCAGTTGTGACATCACAGTGACATCAAATAAAGTTTTCTTGAACTATAAGACAGCAGGTGAAGACTGCCAAGTTACCTACATCCCCAATTCCCAAAATGTTGGGACGATATGGAAAAATATAAAACAGAATGTGATCATTTGTTAAAGGTGCTATGGGGAACTTTGTAAACTAGTGGCCCCTTTGGACAAAAGCGGTAGTATTTTTACAACGCTAGCTTTCATAAAGTTTGTTTCCAGCACGTGCCGGCCAGTGCAAGGTGCCAGTATCTCGCTATTAGGTCCATGTCCATGTTGAAAGCGAATGAACGAGAGATTGCAGGATGGATCATGATTAATGCAGGTGTCTGACCCGGACAAATGTATTGATAAAAACTATATAAACACAGTATTCTTTGCACTGATGTCTTGTTCGCTGTTACAGGAAATGTATGATCATCAGAGGACAAATTAGACTGTTTTAGAAATATTAAAAAGTTCCTCGTAGCACCTTTAATCCTTTTTCACATACAATCAAGTTGAAAACTATGCAAATGCAATATAATTTATGTTTTACCCTATCTATTACATTTTTCGTAAATACATGTTTATTCTGAATTTGATGCCAGCAACACATTTCAAAAGTTGGGACAGGGGCAATAAAAGATTGTGAAAGCTGTATAATGTTAAACATTACCTGTTAGGAACATTATTCACATAAACATGTTAACTGGTAACAGGTGATATACTGTAAAGGGGCAACCGGTAAAGATTCAGTTTTCACAAGCAATAATGGGGTTGATGCTCACCACTTTGTGAAGAACTGCAGAGGAAACCAGTCCAAAAGTTTAAAAACCACATTCCTGCAAATAATTTAAGGATTTCACCATCTACAATCCATAATATAACGTAAAGTGTTTTATATACTATCTATGAATATAATGAAAAGATTGAGAGAATCCGGAGTAATGCCCATGACCTCAGGTGGAACTGCATTAAAAAATTAGATGATTTTATAGAGGATATTACTACATTTGCCATGGAACACTTCAGAAAACCATTGTCGGTAAACACAGTTCGTCGCCACATCCACAAATGCAAGATAAGACTTTACCATGCCAAGTGAAAGCCATATAAACAACATCCACAAATGCTGCAGACTTCTCTGGGCCTGGACTCATCAGAGATGGACTGATGCAAAGTGGAATAGTGTGCTGTGGTCTGACCAAGCCCCAACCTCAGCGATTTTTACCAGCATCCAATAAGGAAGTGACCAAAACTGTAGTAGACCGAAAGGGCCACTGGGGGTGGTACCAAGACTGAGCAATTTTTCTTTGACTCACTTGTTAGACAGGCCGTATTAAACCTATTTACAGCCTGGGCCACAAAACCATTTTAGTATGTTTAGGTCATATCTCCATTACAACACTGAGGGGGCTGAATTTTTTTGGACCACGCTAGTTTTTATTCTTTTGGAGGTTAAAATGTATTGGCACGATCTCTTGAGTGACAGCTCTCCGCCCGTTGTCCCTCACTTTGCCTCGGAGGTATACGTCAGCTAGATGGGCGTATCTCCCTCCCCCCGACGTGAGGCAGAGTAAAAATCTCACAAGATGGCGACGCGAACAAACCAGGATTATTGGATGCCGTGTGAATAACCGAGGTCAGCCCATAGCATCCATATTATTTACTATCTATGGGTCTGACAAGTCTACATTTCAAATAGATTTTGTAAATCATGTACGTTATGTCCTCCGGGCTCTAGTGGAAAAGGACCATCCAGATTGTTACCAATACAAAGTTGAGAAGCCAGCGCGTGTAATGGTATGGGGCTGGTTAGTTAGTGCCCACGGCATGGGTAACTTGCATATCTGTGAAGGCATCATTAATGCTGAAAAGTACATACAGGTTTTGGAGCATCAAGCTGCCATCCAGACAACGTCTATTTCAGGGACATCCCTTCTTTTTTAAGCAAGACAATAATGAGCAACATTCTGCACATCCTAATACAGCTTAGAATGTGTGTATATTTACAAAAAACAATAATGTTTATCGGTTTAAACAAATACATGTGTTTGTACTGTTTTATATTGAATACATGTAGAAAGGATAGGGAAACGATCACATTCTGTTTCATTCACATTTTACGTAACATCCCAACTTTTTGGGAATTGGGGCTGTAGTATTCCAAAACCAAATATGGGGTTCTGATAGTGCATTCTGGTGACTTGAAAATAACAAAAAATAAATGAGTAGCCAACACTGTTCTGCAAAGCTCTTCTATAAACCTGACAGACTATTCCTACATCGTTGTGATGTCTGCAGTGCTGCTTGATAGCCCAGAAATACGCCCCACAACATACAGTGTAATTCCTCACCATTTACAGGGTAATATTTTGTGGTAACAATATACGAGTACGGCACATAGCCTACCGATATACACAGTGGATTTTTTTTAAGATAATTCAAATTGAGGTTAGAGTCACAAGGCAAGGCAGGTTTATTTATATAGCACAATTCAGACACAATGCAATTCAAAGAGCTTTACAGGAGGGCATATTAAAACAGTTTTGCCATTTTGGGTTGCTAAAAGGTGAGACCTGTGATGAAGTGTTGATGAGATATTTTTGGGGGGATGGTCTTTCCCAAGGACTAAAAATATATTGTTATTTATTATGTTCTTATGTTTTATTTGAACAAATATGGTAATGGAATGAATGACAATCACATCATTTATTTTTTTATCAGCTGCATTCGTGACGAAGAGACACTTATGCAAAATGTACAATTTACATCAAGCAATATACATTTTGTACCTCAAACTGATAGTTTGCAACGCTTGCTTGAACATATAAAAATAAAACATATGACTGAAGGCAATGAGCTTAATTGCAGTGAGCGGTGCATTGACAGGCCAGGTGGGCTTCTGCAGTCTCCCACAGATCTATGCTCTTCTCGTAGATGCTGCTCAGACCCTCAGAAGGATTCAGGTTAGACTCTGCAAAAATGGAGAGAGACAAGCACATTGTGTATCAGAAAACAAGATAGATGTAGAATGATACAGTTCTATGAAGAAGCTGTGATTTCTCGCAGACTCACCAAGAGGCAGGCAGTGGTAGCCAACAGTGACTGTGGTGGTCCTCACTGGCATGCAGCCAGGCAGGCAGCGCAGCACTGGCTCCACGGAGTAGCACTTGGACTCCTGGCCATAGAGGATCATCTCCTTCTCCAACTTCACTGATTGAAGCTTCATGTAACACTCTGGAAAAGGTTGAACATGGAAGGTAAGCACTGTTAATATGATTACCTACAACAGACCTGAGCATAAATCAGATTTTACATATAATCTAATGAAATGCTGCTTTGATGTCAGTTTGTTATGATTTAGCAAATTTCTTTTATATGCTTCAATTTAGCTATTCTGGCTATGAATTATATTATGATAGAGAAAGGTGAAACAGGTAGTTCGGGTAAGTATTACCAGAAGAATCCCGGCAGCTATGTCCAGCCTGAACCCAGGAGTGAGCGTAGCTGAGTGCATTTTTGGTAATGCGTTCGTTGGGTGTGCGATACTCCTGTCTGATTTCACCGTCAGCCTTTCCACAGAGTCCACAGGTCTGTCCTCTCATCCAGTCCACAACTTTAACCTGAAAGAAAGAAAAACAGTTCAGCATTTGCACAATAACCAGCCGTATGTAAATTAATAATAAAAAAATCGAATTTAAAGTTAGATTTTTTTATATTACCTTCAAGGAATTCAGATCTAAGAACACTTCCTGAAGACCATAGCTAGGAGCAAGGAGGGAAATTCCCTGGCCCCTCTGTCTGATCTGAATTTTACCTAAAAATAATGCAAATATAGGTATAAATATAAAAATTTGATAATATCCAACAAATGAATAATTTTAGCATGAAAATTGCCTTCAAATGGATAAAATAAGATGATCAAAACCTGCGGTATGCTGATATGGCAGGTTGCTGATTGGGATTTCTACTCCATTAATCTTCACCATAATTGCACTGCCCTTTTGATACATCTCCACATCACTGTTGAGAAAACAATGTAAATGCATGTATGACTTCATGTCTGTATTTTCATATTTAGACATTTTCTTTTTTGACCATTCCCACAATTTAGATATACATACTGGTTGTTCTTACATGTTTGCTATCTTCACATTGATCAGGTTCTGTTCCTGTATTTCGTCCCTCTTCAGCAGTACTATGAATTTAAGCTCTGATGTGCAATCTTGAGCCAAAACCTGGTAGCAAGAGTGTGGCATCTTGTTCTTGTACTTCTTGTTGTTGAATGTGATCAGGGTGTCTTTGACCAGGACACACTCAGCTGGAGTGAAAGAGAAAAGGTTAATCAGTAAGTTAGCTATTTGCTGATCAGCCTGACTATTTAGTCTATTCTTTAAATGTCTTCACCTGCATGAGCCTTGGTGATCATGTAGGAGATCGTGTCAGTCCAGCTGCTTTGGTATGCTTCAAGCTCAGCTGCAGTATTTCCGAATGGCAGAGATAGAGGGAGTCTCAGGCCAAGTTTGTTTATGGTCATCTGGCATAATCAATTCAGGGGGGTTACGAGGAGTGCGTTGCATTGTCTGTCTGTAAACATTAGGCAATAAAACTGTACCTTTGGTGTTTTCAGCTCAACATTCAGGCTTGTCTCGGATGCAACAGCCACAGACAGTTTGATCTGATTGCGAACATTCTTGACCTTTTCCATGCTTAATCCGGTTTCCTTAGCGATGCGGTTAATGTACTCAGACAGCCTAGATGGACAAAAAGTTTTTTTAAGAAATGTCAGACTGAGTGTTAAATGCACACAATGGTAGCTAGGTGTGGTAGAAAATGAAAACATGCCAAAGAAGGTATCTTATCTACATCAAATAGACCCAACAAAAGTCAATGATTTTTTGCTGAGAGGCCAGTATACCTTTGTTTAGCATGTTTTTTTTTAATAAAACAAAATTTTTGAAATCTGCTTTAGTTTGGGGCATTACTCCTTTGCATAGCGCTTCATGCTCTTTGGAAGTTTCTCCCAGGAAATCTTCAGGCGGGCTGCAGGCTCCTGACCCCAGTCAGCCATGATATTAGTCTCGTACTGCTTGCAGTCAATGCCCCATGCAATCTTGGCCTAAGACAAAATAAAATCTCAAGCATCACACACATTTCTAAAAACTGTTGGCATTTCAGTTAATATTAATCAAATCCAAGTTTTTACCATCAGCTTGTGGTGGCTAAGCATCACACCATCAGCGCAGATTCTCCAGTGGTCGTTCTCAGTCAGGTTGGCAAAAATCACCTGCAGTCTGGCATTAGGTTTGTCAAAGTAAGCTGCAATCTGGTATCCCTGAGCAATGTGGTCAGCCCTCACAGCACGGATGAGAATGGTCATGGCAGGAGTGACAGCATTACTGAGGTACTTAGCCTTAAGGTGCAAAGCAGAGATTTGATGTTAATGAAATTCTGGATTTTCCCCACTGACACAATTAGTGTAAATGGCTTGTTTTTAATGACTTACCTCATTGTAGATGGCTTCGAAGCTGTAGGCACTGCTCTTGTTGCTGGCGCGACCAGTTGAGAGGGCATGCTGCGAACAATGACATCATACGTTTAGCATGCTCAAACAGTACATGACGTGGCTGCATCATGCTCATGCAAAACAATCTCTAAATAACTGGTGGATGTGGTTCTTGGTAAACTTCATCTCATACATTTCCTGCTGCAATAAAAAAAATAAAAATAGTTGATACATATCTGAACACGTACTTTTTGATTCCACAGTTTTTTTAATTTAAAACATATTTTTATATTCATGTTCAGTGTTTTGTCTCACCTTGGACAAGGAGCTGGACCTGGAGGAGTTGGAGCTGGAAGAGCGGCGGCTGGATTTGGAAGTGCCGCTGCTGGAGATTGATGTGCGACTGCTTGATTTGGAGGAGCGACTGCTGGAACTGGAAGAGCTTGATCGGCTTCTGATGGGAGCAACGCCGTCAACTGTCTTGCTATTGCGGCGAGAAGATGAGCTGGAAGAGGACTTGGATGATGCAGAGGAAGAGACTCTTGAACTGGAGCTGCTGGAGCTGCTAGAGCTGGAGGAGCTCCATGTGCCGTTCTTCAGACCAGGAGCCAGGATTTTCTTGAGTTTCATCAGGACGTTTTTGTCCTCAAGAATCTCCTCTTCATCACTCATGTTAATCACTTTCATGATCTTTTCTGCTGCTTTATCTCCTACCTGAATCTCAATTTCAATCTTCTCGATGACTGGTCCGGCAGCTGCAACCATATACATGAATAGAATAACTTATAAGCAACTTCCTGAAAAAATAACTAATATCAGTAAATGAAAACTATTTCACTTGCCTGGCACAACCTCAACCGTGACAGCATGTTTTCCAATCATGGCGTAGAGAGGGCAGTCCAAGATGAAGGCAGCATTGTGAGATTCAATCTCAGTGCATGCTTTCATTCCAAAGGTTTCAATTGCAGCACACATTTTCTTCTCAAATGCCTTGTTGACAATTTTCCTTGGTAGGTCGACAGGAATTATTTCAGATGATGCTGACTGTAAACCCAAAACAGATATCACTACGTTAAATTGGAACAGCGTAGATGTTTGTATTGGAGAAGGTGGTCACTGAATCAAACTCACCATACTGGCAGCCAGAGAGGATGCCATACTCGACATCGTTGAAGTGAAAGTCTCCCTTGACAGCTTTGCTGCAAATGCAGCTGGAATCATTGGTGTGATTTTGGCAGCTGCAAGGTCTTCTACATTTCTTGCAACAGCAAAAGTCTCAACACTGTTGGAGGAAGAAAAATCGTTTTAAGAAACATAATGTTAAAACTGGGTGATACATGCTACTTGGTGAATACAAGCTACAAAGGAAAGTACATACACTGCAGATGCGATCTTGTCCACGCCATGAACAGGAAGGAACTGAAGCTTGAAGTTGCCCTTAACCATGTCAATTCTTGCCTCTATCTTTGCAGGAACAATAGTGTGAACTCTGGTTCTTGAGATCACGGCAGCCTGGAGTAGAGCAGTATTCACTCCCATAACTGCATAGGTGTACATTGAAACACTAAAAGGGATAGAAAAGATAAACGTTGATGGTGAAATCCCTAGACCATTTGTTTTTAGTTATCCTGATGAGAAGAAGGTTATTAGCTTTCAAGTAATTTAAAACTACATTACCTTGGAGCAATGGCAGCCCTCATGCTGATATCAGACTTCAGGAGTTGGGTGGGATGGAAGTTCTGTGGCAGAGATGGTGTCACTGTGGCTTGAACTGTGAAAAACAACACATTTTCAGTACTACCATAGGTAATTTTCTCAAATCAGCAACATTTAAATTACACCAGTGGAACTTACGTTCAACAGCTGCAGAAGCCACTGCAGCAGTATAAAAACTGAGCTCCATGGGGAGACCAACAGAGGTAGGAAGAATACGACGAACCTCAGCAACCAGCATTGCTTTGGCAAATTGCATTGTAAAGCCAGAAAGCAGACCATCCAAAGCCTTCCTGCCATAAGTTTGCATTGCTGGTCCACTTGCAAGCTTCAAACATAAAACATGCTTATAAGACATCATGTATTCAATTCAATATAAAATTATTTCTTAGCATTCGTACAGTAGAAGATGGGGCACCTCTATAATCTGATCAACAATGGCTTGGTCAATGTTGGCAAATGCAATTTCCTGTCCGAAGAATTTCACATACACAGAGGCCAGGGGCTGGCTTGAAGGATGAGCCCTCCATGCAGAAAGCTGTGCAAAAGTATAAAACAGTCCATTAACACTTTTGATTCTTTAAGCAAAACATTTGCTTTGATGACATCATTCTTAAAAAAGAATTGCATTTTTTTTAATGATCCCTTTAAACTTACAGCCTTCATAACTTGTTTAATCTTGGTGATCCTTTGTGTATTCTCAGGTGCCTCTTGGATTTTCAACAGGGCCTCCTGGATTCCCTCAGTTCTCACTCCAAGCTGAAAAATAAATAAATATAGCATTTGTTGTTTAACTTGTTTTTAAAATATTACAAAAACAGACGTTTACATTGACATCATGACATGGCTATGTAGGTGAACCATCTGCGAATCGACTCTAGTACCGGCCTGGAACTGAAACCTTGTTCCGATGGTGGAAAAGTTGATCAAGCCTATCAGCTTCACAAACCTCTCTCTGTATTTCTCAGTATTGCAATGTTTACAAACTATTATCAGCCGACAACAGTTGTTGTGCAACGGTTTGTACTAAAGGAATGCACATGCTAGACATATGATAGCCTATTATAGTGTTACCTACAGTCGCTATAGAAAACATGAGTGTTATACCTCAAGAATATCAGCGTAAGCTCCTGCCATGTAGGTGCGAGCTTTGGCCACAATGGCTCTTGGCAGGACAGTTGCAGCATCGTTAATGTAGAAGGCGCTGGCAGCAGCACCCACCATCCAGGGGCCTGCAGGGAAAAATACGAAAACCGTCAAACCACATTTCGAATCTGAAATCCCAGGAAAAAAACTAGTATTTGGTTGTGCTCTTACTGTGGTAGGCATCCAAATAGATAGCTCTGCTGAAACGGTAGCTCAGTCTGTCGAATTTAGGGCTAAGCATCTTCACAGCCACATTACAGGCGGCAGCACTGAAAATAAAAAGTTCAAAAATAAGAGATTCTAGGTTCTACCATGTTTAACTAGCAAAAAACTGTAAATGGAAATGTTATTGAAGTTCTTACACAGAGGCGAAGTCAGGAGCGGTGTTCTTGGTCATGGCCTTTATGTAAGAGTAGACAAAGCTAGCGACCTGTATATTTGTTTCTTTCATGAGGACGCTGGCAACCGTAGACACCAGCCCCATGGGCAGCTTGGTCTCAAACAGTACGATAGTAGCAACCATACGGAGCTCTGGGCGGACAGTCTTGTCCATGAACAGCTGAACAGCAATTTCCTGGATCTAAGTCCCAAATGAGAAAATATGAGAAATTATGACGAAATAGGTTTTAATTGTATGCACTGCTAGTAAAGAAAGGATTTGGAGAATATAGTCTCACCCTCTTGGGATCCTTCTTAGCAATGTTCCTTAGGGCCATAGCTGCTTCATTGTGTACTCTGTGAGGCACATTAGCAGCAGCACTGCCAAAGCCAGGCAGGAGCTTCATGATTGTCTTCAGGCTGGCAGGGTGTCCAGCATTACCCAGAACTTTGAGAACGAGTACGACCTCCTCAATTTCACCTTTGGCAAGAGCCTGGATTGCAAGTTCGTGGATTGGCTGTGGAAGGAGCAGAACGGTATTCCCTTCACTGATATTATATAACACAATTTTAGTTAAATAAAGCACATGTACCAATCACACATACCCTCACAAGCTCGGCTGGGCAAGTTGGATTCTCCACACAGAATTTAGCAACCAGGGTGCCGTAGCCCAGCATGACAATCCCACGCAGAACTGGGCTTTCCTGGATTTTGGGGTTCATCGCCAGGCCCTAAGGATTGGTGGGAATAAACATCTGATCACAGTATGTGTGCCAGTTTTTGCACAATCACATATACCCAAGAAAACATTTCACGTTGCCTTGCCTCTGCAAGCCTGATAGCCTCCAGGTCGGCTGTCACCATCTGCACAGACGCCAGCAGGGCATGAGCAGTTTCAGCCGTAGTCAGCTCATTTGCGAGGAACTTCTCCTTGACAAACCTCAAGGCAGCATGAGTGCCAATGGCAGGGACAGCATTCAGGATCCAGTGCCTCAGAAAGAGCAAAATATTGTGTGTTTATCATCAATGGCACGTTTTTGTCATGGCTCCTCTTTGAATGAAAGTTTCAGTTACCTGTAATCGGGTCTAGCTTTGAATTGGGCCCAAAGGGCCTCAATACTTTCAAATCTGGCCACACGCAGCAGCTGGATGAGCTCAATGAAGTTCAAGGGGGCATCTTCATGGACTTTCGACACATTGAAGGTCACCAGGTGGTTGAGAATTTCAACAATCTGTTAAGTAACACAATTATTCCCATGAGCTTGTCGCAGGATAAATTCAACATAAATTGGATGAAGAGGGAATAGTTGCTGAGGTACCTGAGCCTCGGCATTGCTGATCCTCAGAAGTGCGATGGGTGTTTGGAGAAGCTCACTGCTAAACTCGTACTGCAGGGATCCACGGTGAAGATACTCTGCTCTAATGGGCTCCACTGGAGTCTTTTCGATCTCCAGGAAGGTGAGGATTTGCCTTATAATATACATGAGCACAACATCAATCTCCACTGTGACACTTTGTACGGAGAATGCTGCTTACGCCACTGTTATCGCACATACTTAGCCTCCATCTGGGCAGCGCCATTCAAGTTGTTGAAAGGTGAGAACTGGATGAGCTCTGTAGTAATTGCCTCCAAGATCAAAGCGCCTGTGGCGGCTGGCTTCAGAATGTAATTAAAAGCGGCAGTTCCCTTCAGGATCGGTCCTCTCTGCATTGACAAGATCCACAGTATTATCATGCCCACAGTGTTAAGAAATGTTCCGTATTACAGTGTGAATTGAGAGGGAACTTGCACTTACAGCCTCACACTCAACGCATCTCTCCATGTAAGCCAAGCCGATGTCCTTAATGATTTTTTTCTGGCATTTGTTCAGGTCTTTGGTCTTGGTTAGCAAGATGCGGTCAGCCTTTGTATCCTCACTGACGGCGTACTGGGTTTTGCACACACCCTGAACACCAGGCTAGTTCACAAAGATCAAAACACAGTTGAAGTATTGCAACATTTTGTGGTTTGAATTATATGTAAATTAGTTATATGTACCTCCTGAAGATCATAGATATTCTGATTCTTCTTGATGTTCAGCTGGAAGATGTTGAGGATTCCCCTGTAGATATTCAGCACAGTTGCAGAGACACCAACTGGCGCGAACACTTTGCCGACAACACCATTGGCATACTCAAACTTCATTGGTGTCATGAGCTGAGCAGCCAGGGCTGAGGTGAGCTTAGTGGCCGGGAGGTAAGCATCTGATGGCCAGATGCCACTGTACTCAAAGATTTCAGGGTCTTCAAGCTGTAAGGGAGAGTGACAGTTTGAATGAATTGTGAACACTTATCTATAAGCCACACAGAAAACTCAGAACATTTTAAAAGGTATTTACCTTCAACATGAAGGTGTCTGCAGCCATGGCACTGATCATAACTTTGCTATGGACTTTTACTCCGGCCCTCGCCAGGCCGTTCTCGGGCAGGCCACCCAGAACAAAGGCTTCATATTTGTACACGTAGGTCTTCCCAGTAGCAAAGTTTGGGGCTGCGAGAATGAGAGAAAATAAAATAAACTAGTGATTGCATTTACAATTTACAGCAGTTTAAAAAAATTGAAAATATAAAATCCCATTTCTAATGTAAAAGAATGACAACTTACCAAAATTGACCTGGTGACTTGCTGCAAAATAGTAACACAAAGTTATTTGATATTCATAAAGGATAACAAGATATGTAGTGAAGGAAAATGTGTATTTTCTTTTCTAGCATCAGTTACGTATTACGGAGATTACATTGTTTACATATGAGATCACTCTTAAATCACAATTATACACAAGCTATATTACATTTGAGTGAAATGTAAGGTATGAAATTAGCAATAAAAAACACACTCACCCACAAGGGCCACAGTGAGTGCTAGCAAAAACACCCTCATAGCTGAAGGAAGTGTTCTTCTGTAACCAAAGGGTTGCTTATAAAGCCAGTGTTTGTTGACTGAAATGTATCATTAACTAAATATCAGTTTGCAATGTCTGTGATGTTACCATGCCCTGGCCACACGGATTAAACAAACAGTAAAATATAAATGGAAATGTCACAGATGTCACAGAAAAAAAAATTGCAACTGGACTTTTGGCTTTCCAACAACGATCAGTGCTAAGAGGATGTTAGGCCTACTACAATTGTGGCTGCTTTAAAAAAGAGAAAGAAAAAAAACATTTTATGTCTGCAAAAGTTTACCTTATTTATTTTAGGGCTGGTATAGGATGTTTTAACAGCATGACAACATATAATCCAAGCACATAGCCTATATAAATACCCAACAATTGAAAAAGCAACTTCTATATAATCTAGCTATGGAATTTTGCTGTAGATGTTCCTTGGAAATATGCATATTTAATAAATAAGTAGATTAAATGAAAAACATTCAAATGTACTGAAGAAATTAAGAAACTTGTCATTCGCTTCACTACAGTATTGTACTGGGGTCAATTTGACCCCACAGGACATTTTTCTTTGCAGGAAAATATGTTTTTCATTCACCAAATGGTCTGAAAATGATAGGGGTTGTTCAATACTATGCTTTTGATGATTAATATAAATTTGAAGTATTTCGATCAAATTATGGGTGTTTTATTTAATTTCATAACACCTGTTGTCCTCTGGGGTCAAAATGACCCCGCAGCACTCAATGGTGCAATGGGGCAAAATGTCACACTATACTGCTTCTAACAGGGGAAATACCCGCCCCCCCTTCTTCTAACGGTACCCACACACACACACATACACACACACACACACACACACACTTACACACACACACACACACACACCCACCCACCCACCCACACATCACACATGCACATACATGAGCACACACCCACGAGCGCGCGCACACACACACACACACACACACACACACACACACACACACACACACACACACACACACACACACACACACACACACACACACACACACACACAGACGCAAACCTGTGCCTTTGATGTGTGGGGTCGAGCAATGGTCGAGTGTGGCTCAGTTGGTAGAGAGGGTCGGCTGATGATCAAAGAGTTGGAGGTTTGATCCCTGCCCTGCCACCTGTGTCATGGTTGTTGTGCCCTTGGGCAAGACACTTCACCCACCTTGCCTCGTGTGAATGTAGATAGTTAGCCTGCTATCGGTGTATAAATGTGTGTGTGAATGGTAACGTGGGAAAAGGAAAACAGGTCTCCCTTGTAAAAGAGTCTTCGGTCTAAATGGGATTTACCTGTATAAATAAAGGTTAAAAAAATAAAAAATAAAAATGGTTAAGAAAACAAAACACATCAACAGATTGTTTCTCGCAGACTGCACCATTTCAAATCTTAGTAAAAAGCTGAAAAACTGAGGTTAGTGATTGTTTATGCTTTTTGCTTTAGAAACCAGGCAAGAACTGACCCTGCCTGGTTCGACTTTCTAAATAAAAAAATGCATACTTTTATATAAACAAGGTGTGTTGGCCCTAAATTCCAAAACTAAGGGAAATACAGTATCTGTGGTAATGGGTTGGACTCAAGTCAGACTAAAGGTGTAACACAAAATTAATTGATAATTTATACTTTGTAGGCTTTAAAAAACAGCTGAATCGGGCGGGGGTCATTCTGACCCCAGAGGACCAAGGGTGTTTAAATTTGCTCCTAAAAAAATGTAAGTGATTCAAAAACAGTTTCTTCACTAACCTTTGACATAAGCCCGTCTTTAATGAGTCATATAGTCAAAATCACATGAAGATTATTATTTTTTCATCAAATTTTTTAAATATTTTTATGTAAACAAGGTCTGTTGGCCTAAAATTCCAAAACTAAGGGAAATATTTGTGGTTATGGGTTGGACTTAAGTCAGACAATTTATACTTTAGGCTTTAAAAAAACACCAAACCATTTGGGGTCAAAATGACCCCAGAGGACCATGGGTGTAAGTCAGTCGGCAGTACATTATTTACGAGGGTTAAAGAAATGTGTCTTCAAACATATTGACCGCGACATTAGTGAGGATTACATATTTTGTTATTCAGGTGCTAATATTTAGAATGGGTTTCTGATACAATTCTGACATGATCTCTCAGTTTAGATGTCCCTTGTTAATAATCACATAATGTTATTCAATTAAAAAAGAAAAAAAACCTCAAGCACCATCCAAGATGATGAAAATATTTGTCTTCCCACTCGGCATTTTCACTGCTCATATGCAGTAATGTCATGTAATTAAAAAAGATATTCATCTACTTGTTTTTCCAGTTACAACACACACAATTAAACACATGTTGATGTTATATGTTGTATATCTAAAGGTGCTGTAAGCAGAATGGTTATTTTAGCTAACTTCCTGTCAGTTACTGCAGTTGTCAGTCCCCTCGCCCGTCCCTACGTCACCACATTAATGCACTGCGGTCTTCAAGCAGCAAGTTATCTAGCATCATCTCAGATCCAAAAGTGTGATAAAACTTGATAAAAACCATCAAAACAGACATTGGGAAGGATTTTTACCTGCTCCGCCATTGTAGGCGCATACAAATTCGCCCATCTGTTGCTCTAGCGTGCAGGGGCGTAGCACCAAATTCTGGGCCCCTATACAAAAAGTCCTGATGGGCCCCCTGAAAAGCGGTCTTACAATACACATGTCTCTCTGAACCAGACAACTCCACAATATTTCATCTGATGAATGACCAAATCATTACTTTTACCGGTGTTTCCCCCATAATATGTCTTAGTCAAGGTGGTCACTGGGCAGGGTCACAGGAGGCGCGGCGAACATTTTGGGGGTATTTTGCTCAAAGATGCCAATGCGCACTATAGAAATAAACAACTGTTTATTTGAATACAGATGTGCAATTTTGTTTGCTATGTGCAAGTATAATTTTACAGACAGTACAAAACACAATTAAAGAAAACTTCTACTGTTTTTGTGCAATACTATGCAGACACACTAAATACAAATAATAGACCATACACTTGTGTAGGCACATCAAGTGCAAATTAAACTTTTTAAAGTTCCTTTATGGATGGGGGGCTGTGATTATTGTGGACAATAGGCCTACTGTGATGCGATAGCCTATAATTAATTAATGGTTATTATTAGCCTACTTGCTTGATTTCTTTTTAAATACAGGTTGTTTTGGAACATGTCTTTCCCAATTTAAAACATAAAAATAAAGCAGCATTGAAAATTCAGAAATTCAATCTTGTTGGCCTACACTAGCATGCTGTTCTACAAATAACTCAATAGTTGAAATAATAAATACAATGTGTTTTCCCCTTAAAATGTCGAAATGCATTTCAAAGGCAGTAACAGTGTGGCACTTCTTTAAACTTACTGAAACTTGCAGGGGCCATCACTCTCATGTATTCATCAGACTTTTCTTTGCGCTGTCTGAGCTGATAGATAGGTTGTGTTGCCACAGTGATGTGGAGTCTTAAACTGTCCTAGCTTTGCCAGCACTTATTTCTGTACAGCTAAATATCCCCATAGAAACATCGCTGCGTTTATTTTCGCCACCAGTTCAATTCAATGTTGGCTTGCTCCTGCTTACTCTCCCGCATACATGGCTTAGTCATGCGCAGGCCCCTGATCTCCTTGCAAGGGTCAGGGGCCTATCACGAGCCAGTCAATTATTTCTTTTTTTGGAATGGCATTGTTCAGGGCCTTCAAAGATCGGGGCCACACATTTAGCTTGTTAAAAAAAACAAAAAAAAAAAAAACATTTTTTTTTTTTTATGGGCCCCCCCCCCCCCCCCACGACTGTATCACTTTTCTACCCAGTCCGTCGGCCCTGCTAGCGTGCACCGGCAGTGAGACCTTGAGTGAGACGGGTGTCGGTTTGTAGCGTTCTCTCTTGTGATTGGATAAAAATTTCGGGATCCTCCAACAAGTTTACTTGCCGATTACATGCAGAGCAGCTGACTGGGAGATTGGCGTTATGAAACGTGCACATCATGTAAGTGATCACTGTATGAATAAAGGGCGATTTAACACTTATATTAACATAAATAAACCGCTTACTTCACCTTTAATACAAACATGAAAAGAAATGCATAACATAACAGGGTTGAATGCTGAACAACGGGGTTGAAAATCATGTAACAGGGTTGAATGATGATGTCACTTTTTTTAATTATTTGTATAAAACCCAAATTCTTTTGAATTCATTGTATGCTATAATTCTCATATTTGGTCAATTTTACATTACATACTAATTTTAAGACACACTATACTACA
The DNA here is from genome assembly GCF_949987685.1 of Ammodytes marinus. Taxonomy (NCBI): domain Eukaryota; kingdom Metazoa; phylum Chordata; class Actinopteri; order Uranoscopiformes; family Ammodytidae; genus Ammodytes; species Ammodytes marinus. The sequence goes on from NC_137231.1 coordinate 7,229,696, forward strand.
TTCATCAAAGTGACATGACAGCATTGCCAACAGCTGCTTTTTGTGTTTACAATTGTTACTGACTGAGTCTAGCCCACACATCTCTATCTATCTCCATGTGACGTGAAGTCACAGATGTAGGAGGAGCAATGCGCTCCAAGATGTCCTCAAATGGATACCACAGGGTAAAGAACAAGATCAGTGCTTTTAAGTTAGTTTATGCTGTAAAACCAGTAACAGCAATCATTCCCCTTAGGAGTACTTCACCCATACGGAACTGGTGTTCTATCATTATAAAATCGCTATTATAATGTATTGAATGAGGTTTTTCTTCCCTTAGCCTTCCCTTGGCCCAGCTGTCCTGTTAATCCTAACCCTACATTTGACCATGATGTCACACATGGTCAAAATAGGGTTAGATAATGAGACCATAAACACTCTTTCTGCCTTTTCTCAGGCTAAGATGAACCGATTTCTAAAGTTCTTGCATATTTATACAACATAGGATCTCAGAGTTCAATACACCTTTAGATTCCCACCAGTTAAGTAGGTCTTTAATGTCATATTTAATAAGAAAAGTACCTAAAATATGACAAAGATGTACCAGGGATTCAACCCCGTAACAGGCATTCAACCCTGTTACAGTAAGAAGTGTGACGGGGCTGAATGTGATGGGGTTGAACATTTTATGCTAATCTTTTGTTAATGTGTTCATGCTAGCAGCTAGTAGTGCACCACATGGCATTATATTATGTAGATATTTATGCACTTTTCCAGTTGCAAACTTTATTTTTTGACACACCTGGTTTACTATGAGTTTTCCTCCAAGCACTGTTGAAACCCTAAGCTTGACAAAGCCCATTTGTACATAAAAATCATAAAATATTCATAGAAAGTTAAAGAGAAGCCTACCACTTGCTTCACCATGATGTTCAAAAGACTTTGCTCAAAGTTCAAACTAAGATTTATTGGTCACATGTTTGATGTCACTTGCTCATGAAGAATGTCAAAAGGGTCGTACCATTATTTTATGGTAGGGGAAGAGTGGTTGCTTTACGGGGTTGAATGAAATGCAAGGACAGGGATAAACACTTAAATTACTTAAAAAATTCAAAATTATTCTTTATATCAAATGTGTTATTCTTTAAAATTACCCATTTTAATTCGATTAAACCAAAAAGCGCAGTGTTATTTAACATTGAGTACTCAAAATGGATATTATTCTTTTCATGGTGATGAATGGGGACAGGCGGAATTCCCAATAATCAAAGAGAGAAAACATGTAAATGTTGAAATAAATTAGTATTTAAATTTTTTATTTCCTACAGCACATTAAAAAACATGCAGAATTTAAAAAAAACCCGGTTGAAATTTTCTTAAATACATGTTCTGTAAAGTTGTGTTAGTAGACAAGCTTGGGACATTGAAAGATTATAAAGGGCACCGAATCTGTAGAATGAGCCGGATATATAGTGTGGAGCTCATGTGCATATTCAAATTGATTTAAGAAGAAACTTGTAAAACAAAAAAAGTTACTTTTCAAGTATACTTTTACTATTTAAAGTTTTATTGTGGTAGGATTAAAGGTAAAAATTAAGCCTACTTTGGTTTATTTTGGGCATGTACGATTAAAATTCATTTTCAAAGAAATTTGTAATACAAAAAAAGTTCATTTTCATGGATACTTTCATTGTGTAAAGTTTAATTTTGATAGGAGTAAAGGAAAAAATAGCCCCATTGGGTTGCATTGTTGTCTCGCCTTATTGGCACACATCTCGGATTGATGAGAATTAAACATATTTCCTCAACTCGGATTTCTTAGGACTTTTAGTATGTTGTTCTGGACACCTCAAAGAAATTATCTGAGCTGAAAAAAATTATTTTACAATTAATTCTGTTTTTGGTCCCAAAATGCCTTACTTTGGATGGCCTATATTGATGTAATGAGAACAACATTATGTGGTGGTGGTTGGGGGTCTATGGGTGTTCAGCAGCAGCATTCTGCTGTTGCAGCAGTGTTTCCTCGGAGTGTTATTGTGTATGAATGGCCAAGACAGAGGGCCATGGTTACACTGTAAACAATTGCTGTAAATTTACAGCAGGATTTCAACAGCATTAACCTGTTATTTATAAAAATAGCATTTAACTGTTAATATACAAGGCAGTGTGATCAATTGCAGTCCTTTACTGTTTTTTTAAGGGATGGTAAGGTTCGTCCCAAAAAACAGCACTTTCCTGCTTGTTAACCATCAATCTTGGAAGGGGCAATTTATGCTGGGCTTACACTAGAGGACTTTTAAAAGACTTTGAAAAGACTGAAGACTGAAACCCTCTTACATCTAAAGACAATCAACTCACACCTGAAGACAAACGTGATTGTGATTATTTAATTAAAAACAAGTTAATTCAATATTCCGAGCGGGGGACTTCCTTTAGTTATTTGACCAGCTTTATTTGCTGATCTCATCCCCCAATAACTTTATCTCCTAACCCTGTATTTGACGATAGAGTGTTCAGGTTGCGTGGCTGTCAGCCTGGTTCTCCACCGAGGCTTCTATGAAAAAGTATCCGAAATAAGTGCTTCACCAAGCGGACACAGGTCGCGACTAATGCTGCTCCTCCTGTGTCGTGCTTGGTGCATGCGAGTGTGTGACAGTGTTTACGTCATTTCGCTTGAGCCAACCCCTTAAGACTAAAGGTGCGAACACACCAAACGCGTTGGGTGCGGTGGCCATCGCGCCCAACGCACCTGATCTGGCGCTTGGTCATTTTGTGTAAAAAAATGGTTCAACGCGCCCAATGCTACGCAGCTAGTCTCCCCCCGATATATTTATTCCCCTAATCAACCATGGCTGCGATCAGACCCGACCCGACACAACAGCGTTCATGTCCGCACAAAAACAACAACAACACGGCCAACAATTGTGCCAAAAGACAAATAAACAGCAACTGAATGGAACAAATAGCCTTAAAACAGCATTGCAGATTCACGCCACTCGGAAATGAACACAAACAGCAAGGCAGCACCATACCAAACACATTTACAGCATCATTGTGCGCAGGGCAGTAGAAAATAAAGGCAAGTAGCCTACATTACCCTACCTGCTGGCGTAGATATAGGCATAAACACCGGTGCTTCGCTGTACTCGTTGTGAAAGTTCCCCGGACTTAGGCGTTATGTTTGGGTTCATTATATGGAGGTGGTGGCCGCACACAACCGGGTGAGTTAACTAACGCTATCCGACCGGTGCTAACTTGGTTTATCGGCTAAGGCACAGCCGCACATATTCACTGAATTAACCAGGAAGCCCATTCTCCTGGCTCACTTTCCCCACGTCTTCTAACCCAACCCCGAGCGGCTTCATATCACCAGCCAGCTGCAAATACATTTCCTACTCGGTGTTTCTCAGCCTCTGTGTTGTCCTCCCACCGTGCCGATGTCCGTGACGTCAGGTCAAGCTCACCGCTGATTGGCCAATGCGGCTAAACGTCACGCGTTGGAGCGTTAAAAGTAAACATTTTTGAACTCGCGCGATGGTGCGTTGACGCTTTGGTAACGCGGCTACCGCACCCAAACCGCCGCTTTACCGCGGCCAACGCATCATCGCGCCTAAACCAATGGTTCCCTATGCAAAAACAGGATTTTTCAACGCCGCCACCGCACCCAACACGTTTGGTGTGTTCGCACCTTAACGATAATATCAAACATGTTTGATAATGTCGGAACGTCAAGACGGGAAGAAGACTGGCTGAAATCGGGTCAGAAGACCACCATACACCTAACGACTGAGATTACGTGCGCGCGCCACAACTCCAGCACGACTTCTGTGATTTCAGTCCGACATTGGAAGATTGTCTGCGACTGTCAAATCGCGTGAAAAGTCGTGTAGTGTAAGCCCAGCATTAGGGTGTACTCACACAGGGAAAGTCCGCTAGTTCACTTGCTTTGGTCCAGACCAAATAGAATTTAGATTTGTTTTGTTTGGTGTGGTCCACTTTCATATTGCCTTTTTGCAAGTGAACCAGCATTACGAAGCAAAACCACACGTGATCTGAGGTCATTCATTCATTGGACAGACATTCTGGGGTGGAGAGAAGCAGGAATCACAAAGTGAAAACTCCCAAAGTGTAAACAATCATGATATATACTGTGATTGTGTTTTTATTTTGCCATCAGCAAATAACAACTGTGCGTCATTAAAAACTGTAGGCTACTCTGCGAGTCATTTAGGTTGTAGGGAGAGGAAGGGAGGGGGGAGGGAGGGGGGAGGGGGGGGGGGGGCACTGCCTGATCTACAGTTTGATATACTATGGGGTTCAAATAATAAATAGGCCTACATCTATACATAAAAAATAAAAACATTAAATGATTGTTGTTTCATATTGTGGCTCACACACAGCTGATTTAGCTGTGTGTGAACCGGCCAAATTCACACCACAGATGAACTGCAGCAGAGTACACCGAGACCACCTCTTCAGCTGGGTCTCGGTGTGCTTGTTTGGTCCGCCCCAAAGTGCGATTTCTGTATTTACACCTGCCTGGAAGATGCGCACCGAAGTCAACCGAACTAAAGGTATACTTGACCCATAAAGAAACGGCGTTCTATCATTATAAAAACGCTATAATAACATAAAGAATTAGGTTTTTCTTCCCTCAGTCTTTCCTTGGCCAAGCTGTCCTGTTAATCCTAACCCTACATTTTACCACGTGTGATGTCACACATGGGAAAATGTAGGGTTAGACAGTGAGACTATAAAACACTCCTTGTGCCTTTTCTCAGGCTAGGATGAACTGATTTCTATACTACATAGGATCTCAGAGTTCAATACACATTCATATATCCACCGGTGAAGTAGGTCTTTAACTTTAGCTGCCAGCAGGTGTGAAGCTGAAACACTTTTCTTCGTCTATCCTCATCCATCCACATCTTACAAACTATTTGGTGAGTAACAATTTTATTCAATACATACATCTATAATTGATAGTACTTCAATCATGACAGAAGAATCCATCTGTGAGGGCACTTAACCCATCCGTATCTTTCGGCTCCGTGAGAGTGGTTGGTGAAATCAACTGACTGCAATCAGGTGTGTGTGACACGGATTGGCTTTGTTTGAGCCTAGATGGGAGGGGTTTATATATGCCCTGAGACCCAAGTGCTCTGTGCTGCTCATTGTCTCAGCTTCAGAGGTAGAGAGAGGTTCTTCTTGTGTTTTTTCTAGTGTCAGTAATCTACTAACACCTAGTCAGTATTTTGTGTGTATTTCAGCTGCTTGGCAGCAGTGGTTTAGTTTATCCTTTGAGTGTGGGATTTAATAAAGGAAGCCTGCGTGGCCCTTTAAAGTTTTGTTGTCCGAGATTAGTTAGTTAGAAGTTAGTTAGTTGAAATATTGAGTTTTGTGCATCAATTCAATCTGTTCAGTTATCATCTTTACACTTTAAACCTTTCACATAGACTGACATGCTCGCTGGTTATTAAGTTTGAATTGGCAGGTCAGATTCAAAATGTACTAGTTTTTTGTTTCTCTAAATACTTGTTGAATTCGAAATTATGTACTTTAAAAAATATGTTTTGCTGTTTCTCATTACAGATGCACCAGACTGCTTTATTGCTGCATTACTGATTACCTTTTTACGCAGAAAGGTCTCTATGGCCACTTTGAGCTCCTAACAGATATACCTGTGCTGCGTACACTTGAGCTTGCCTTAGAAGAGTGTGGAAGAGCCATTGTGCAATTCTTCAAAACAAAGCCTACCAACCCAGGAGTCAAGGAGGTTCTCTCTGTCGGTGAAGATATTGAACTTTCATTTTCAGTTATTCAGCTTGTGATGGCTCACTTCTCGGAGAGCATGAGTGGACTGATCCTGCTTGCAAATGTAGGTTTTCTTTTTATCTATATACATGTCATGCCAGGTCATATAATGACTAATCTTATCAATAGTACACTTTTTTAAATTTTATTTTCTTTGTCCCAGGGATCTGCCACTGCTGCTGACATTGAGAGCACCATGTCCATCCCTGAAACGCCTCGTCTGATACTGCTCGGTATGTTTACATTATTGGATTGGCAAACAACAAAATATTCTATTAAATCATAATGAATAATGGGGTAATGGTCAATCAGGGCTACAACTAACAATTATTTTCATTGTTGATTAATCTGTTGATTATTTTCTCAATTTATAAATTAAGTTGTTTGGTCCAGAAAATGTCAATCAGTACTTTACTGTCACAGAGGAGTAGAACACTGAGAAAATATTCACATTAAGGAACTGTAATCAGAAAATTATCAAAATAGTTTACAATTAATTTCATATTTGACTCGATTAATCATTGTAGCACTGGTCAACGCACACATAGTTTACTTTTAAGTGATGCCAAAGTTAATATTTTTACGAGCCAAGTAGTGTTTTTGAATCATATTATCTTGGAAGATAAATAAGCAATTGTCAGTTGGATTTTCACATTGTGCTAGTAAGTAAGTCACAAGCACATCAAACTGTATCATGGTGGTGACTTGATAGTTGTATGACTTACCAAACAAGATGCATACATGTATGTTACTATAGCTATAAAAACCTTACCATCAGTTTCTGCACATTACTGCAATACTATCGTTATTTGTGGCAGTCAACATTTGAGGAAGTTGCTATTGAAAAATAATTAATTGCAGACTTCCTTTTGGGTTTAGGTCATGGCTACAAGAGTCTTTTTTGTGATCAACTTTGAGGATGATTAAAGGTTTTTTTTTCAACAAGCATCGCACATGGCAAAAAAACACTTTGTTTTAGTAAAAAAAACAGGGGTGCGGACCCAGGGGTGTCTTACAGTTATCCCCGGAGGGATAACCACAAAATCGCACAAGCGACTACAGGGGAGGGCGAGAAAAAAAAAGCACAAGGCTACCTTTTAATAACCAAACTAAAGTGAGAACCAAACCACTGCTGCCAAGCAGCTGAACGAAAGACAAAAACTTGAACAATTATTTTTTCTAACTCAGAGGGCACTCAGAGTGAACCTCTCACCATCGCATAGAGCAAACAATGAGCAGCACAGAGCACTGGGGTCTCAGGGCAGATATAACCTCTTCACACCTGGGCTCAATCAGCCAATCAGTGCACACACACCTGATTGCAGTGAGTGAATCAGTCACCATTCTCACGGAGGCGAAACACTCCGTTTCCTCACAGATTTAAGAAGAAAGGGAAGATTCACTGAGAAAAATATACGGACCACACTTAGATCCTTTTCGATTTCTGTAAAGGGTATTAAGCTGTGGAATGAACTTGATGAAGATGTCAAAGGGAGTTGCAGTTTGCGCAATTTCAAAACAAATTATGTTTAAAAAATTATTGAAAATTACAGCTGAGCACAATGTGAATGTCACTATCATAACAATATTGTAACGAATAATAGAGGCCAGCAGACAGACAAACAAACAGTATGTTTTTGAATACTTTTGCAGGTGTGTTTAGACTGCCAGATAAGAAATTGAACAGGCCACATACAAGGCCACTTCACACTTTGCATTGACACAGACAAACTGAAGTGAGCTGAGAACTGCTAAGTTGGTCTCTAAATGCCATTGGCCGCGTTTCCCAGATTCGATCGTTCTTTGGGACCAAAGAAGGGTCGAAAGAAGGGTTTGCCTAAAGGCCAGGACACACCGGCCCGATAATCGCCGTCGTAGAGTTTCGAGGGGGCGGGGACACAAATCTGTTTGGTGTGTGCCGTGAAATCGGTGTCAATAGATGTCGTCGGGCTTCTTTTGAGCCGGGCAGTCTTTCAGTTGGAGCAATTTGATTTGTGGAGGGCTAGCGAATCAGTGAAGCCCGGAAGTGAGGCGGGTAGCACAAACAGCTAACAACAGTTAGCCATCGTTTTAATGTGTTTGTTTGTTTCGTTCAGCGAGTACTCACATGCATCAACCCTTGTTGACTGCTCGACACATGCTCGACACTATCTGCTAAAAATGGTGCTCTTTATGTTCCATAAATATAAATACGTATTTCTATCTATGTTTATGGTCTAGAGAGCCGTCCCATCATTTCCGGCTTCCGTATTTTTTCGGGACACAATACAGATTAGCGCCGCCTGCTGTTATGGAGACATTACGTCCCGCGCAAGCGCAGAGCGTACGGAAAGTCAGCAGTCGGTTTGGTGTGTTCTTTGCACTTTTTCGGACGCGACGGGAAGACTGGAGCTCCCTGAATCGGCAGTCTCCATTTTCGGGTAGTCGGACTGGTGTGTCCTGGCCTTAAGAAGGAGCGCTAAGATACGGGTGTTTCCCAGATGGCTTCTTAAGTGCCATCTTTGGAGAAGCCGTAAGATGAAGCGAAAGAAGCTCTTTAGTGGGAGCTGTCCACCGCGGTGGTGCTGAAACTGAATAAATCGATGCCAGGCGAATCGATCACCCACCTCTTTATCAGCGCATAAGTCACACACAGCGCCCCGTGGTCTCCCCCACACAGGTGGAATTAGGCTACACATGTATCGTGTGTGGGGGGGGGGGGGCTGGGTGTGGGTGCGGGTGTGTGTGGCAACAAGTGTATCAAAGTAGTAATCAAGCCCATTAGCGCATATATACCCCGTGGATATAGGCACACACATGTGATGTGAGAATGGAAGAAAGCGGCAGCAAAAGAAACAAGCGGGCACTGTCGTTTACCGCGGAGGAGATGGGCGTCTTAGTGGACGGGGTCTGGCAGCACCGGGGAGTTTTATTCGGTGGAACAAGCGGCAAAAAGAACATCACGGTGAAGAACCGTGTTAGGCAGGCCATAGCCGAAAAGATGTCCCCCTCCAGCCCATGTGGCCTGCGTGACTGGCGTGCTGTGAGGAAGAAGTGGCAGGAGTTCCAGAACCAAACAAAAAGAAAGAGTGAGAAGGTTTCACTAATCAATCTCCCTTCGTTGCAGGTGATGCAGACGCCCAGTAAAGACAGTGCGGAGTCACCCCTCCCCCATATGGTTTCAATAAACTATTTTGGTTTCTTTTCAACCATGTATTGTGTGGATCATTTTGCATTGAAATGAGGGTGTCAAACCTAGCAACAAAAAGTCCCAGGCAATTTGAATGTATCTAAGCGTAGGTTAATGACGTGTGCGTATTGTGCGCCCTTTCAACAGCATTCCAGTGCCAGACTTTCAGGTAAAGCACCCGGACACTGCAGCAATAATCATAGTGTGCAGGACGTTACATGTAGCCTACATCTGCTGGTTCTGTTTATTTATTTCAGCCTTCAGGCCTGAGAGTTGATATGGGTGATGTGTGGTACTTGGTGACTGGTGGTGAAGAGGTAGGGGCTGCGGGTTGGTGGACCTCAGAAAAGGTTGATATGTTCCTAAAAACGCTGCGCAGCCTGGGGCTGCATCTCCGGGCTGAAGGCAAAATTGCAGCGGGTTGTGTGGAGACACCAGAGTGATCAGCCGTTGGATCTCCGCACGGGGAAGCCGGTACTTTGCCTGGACGGCCCGGTCTGATAGCACGTCCAGTGGGGAGAAGTGCTGACGCACGTATGCATTTATGTAAACCGTCTGGCTTCCCACACGGCGAGGCTGTTTGTACGCAGCGAGAAGGTGTTGTATTGCAGCCATGGTTTCTCACACGTGTGGACTTTGGCAACGCCGTTAGCAGGTGGAGCCGCTCAGCTGAGTTCAATTAAATCTGTTTCTTTGATATCTGTGAAATGCCACAGGGTTGTTGTTTTTTTTGTATGTGTAGTAGTACTATAAACTCACATGTGTGTGGTAAACGTCTAATACATTAAAACATTTTTTTCTCTACTATTAGTCTATGTTTCTTGCGCCAGTGGTCCGCATTGAGCATTGTTTTATTATTTCGAAAAGTGGAGGAGAAAAATTTCCCTGACGCGGCAAGATCACTGACGATTTGGTCGCTAAGAAGGTTGAAAGAGTGGGGCAGCTCCGTCTTACAGTTCCGTCTTAGTGAAAGAGCTACTTTCGCTAAGAACGAATCTGGGAAACTCATTCTTCTTTCACAGCGTTCTTAAGAGCGCTCCAAAGAAGTACTTAGCCCAAAGAGGCTCTTAACGAATCTGGGAAACGCGGTCATTGACCGCGTGTTTTCAACACGCGTCTGTTTTTTTTCTTCTTATTTTTTTATTGTTCGTTTATTTTTATTTTTATAAGTTTCTGAAACAATAACTGTGTATCTGTGTATCTAAATCCGAATCTGATGAAAATGGGGGCGGGACCTGATGAGCCTTTGGCTTCTTCCGTCACCCTTCGGACAACACAAAGTAAGATGTATGAAGATATGAAAGAGAAAATTGTGTATTGGTGGAATTGTCCGAAAGAATAATAAATAAATAAATAAAAACATGGACTAAAAAGTCATCCATTTAACAAATGTAAATGAATGTTTTCCAAATTTCAGGTGAAACGCCAGGGAGACTTGTGGAACGCTGGATGGTCAGTGTTGAAGGCCAAAATGTGTGTGAAGGCATGCAACCCAACTTTAGCACAGGACTTGCCACATTATTTGCAACGTTCTACGCCAGTAAGAAAATGGCAACCCTGCTGCCAGTTAATGTTTTTTTACAGGGAAATTTCTTACAGTGTACTGTCAGGAGGAGGAAGATACCTAGACATAGCTGTTTAAAAATAGCCCTAGGCTTTAGTTATGACAAGGAGTGTCAGAGTGGCCTTGGCTAATAATGCAGCATTATCGGCTTAAAGGATAACGGGCACAGACACACAGACACTCATCTGCATCCACATGAACCCACCGTTAAAAACTTATATTTTTTGTAGTTGATGTGCCCTGGTTTGGGGAACTTTATTTTGATGAATGTCAGGCTGTTTTTTGCTTAGTGTGTGTTTTGATCATCTCTGTAAAGCATTTAATAACTTTGTTTTGAAAGGTGCTACACACATAAAGATTATTATTAATGCTGACAGTTGTCCAGAGAAGGGCTTCAGCGGCTTTGTCTATTCTATTTCTGCTTTTCTGCTCTCACTCAACAATATATGACATCAGCCAATGCATTGCCAAAAATATTCATGTACAGTAAAGTGTTGTCAGTTTCTAAGCAACACACACACGCGTGCGCGCACACACACACAGGCGCGCGCGCATAACACACACACACACACACACACACACACACACACACACACACACACACACACACACACACACACACACAACTCTCACACCTGCGTCACTTCCTTTACACAGAAGGGTCTGAGAGCATCAGCGCTCCCTGCCAGTTGCGCACCGCGAAGTCTCCTTCGTACACAAACCCGACCGAGTGTGCAGTTTTGTTTTGTGGACATAATTAGCGACGTTATCATAACAGTGATAAAGAGAGCCTCAAACGGATTGTAAAGTGGTGTTGTTACAGATATTAGCCTGCACCGGACACTATTTGAATCATCGTCCCGGCGAACAAGCTGCTCTTTATTTTTCATTGAACAAAAAAGAGAGAAGGACAGAAGTAATATTCATGATTTTCTCAGTGCAAGAAGAATGCAAGCAGCCACTGTGGAAATGGTTTGTATCGGGCTGACATGCCGTTTGCACGGCAAAGCACAGCAGCCTCGTTACGCGCGCAGTTCACCGCTCACCTGTTGAAGTTGCCCCGGCGCGCCGTGAGCTGTTTGACCGCTTTGTGGGGAATCAACTTGAAGAGCGTTCACACACACATGTCCTCCGCTCTGTCTGATGCGCTGCTTCCCCGCTATGTTGTAGGATGAGCGGCGCTGACCTGGAGCGCGTTTCTCTCAACATCACATCATCCCCGGTGACCAACACATCGACACCAACGGGCGGCCGCGCGCTCTCGGCCAACGTCCGGCGGCTCCATAACGCTCTCAACCTGCTGCTGGGCGACGCGGAGAGAGCGCAGTTCATCCACTGTCTCAATGTGTACCACGCCAAGCGCAACGTCTACGACCTGGTCCAGACCCTCAAAGTTATCCTCGGCAGCCCCGGGAAACGACAGCTGCTGCCCATGCTGCGCCAGGTCATCCCGCGGTCAGACCAGCTCCTGTTCGACCAGTACACCTCCGAGGGACTCTACCTCAAACCCGAGCCGCTACCGGCCAGCAGCAACGGCGGAGGCGCGGAGGAGATCTTTGGAGACGAGGACGACTCGGCACTGCAGAGATATGTCAGCTCTATGCACGAGCAGCAGCAGCAGCAGCAGCAGCAGCAGCCTTCCCCCCTCACTGACGGCTGCTGTCCCGCGGTGGAGCTATCCAGCGCCCCCCTGGTCCCGTCGCTCCGGGACGGTCCCTACCTGGAAGCGCGCCGTGTCACCCTGACGCGCTCCAGGAGCCACGAGGGCCTGGGCTTCAGCATCCGCGGCGGCTCGGAGCACGGCGTGGGGATCTACGTATCCCTGGTGGAGCCGGGCACATCCGCAGAGAGAGAAGGACTGCGGGTCGGGGACCAGATAGTGGCCGTGAACGACATGCTGTTTGATCATGTCTCTCACGTAGAGGCGGTGAAGGTAAGGTAGGATTTGATGCATGTGTGGAGCCTATGCGCACGTGTTTATCTCAGAAGGTCATCACATAGGTTAATTACTACTTCTATAACGGCCTCAGGAGGAATACACCAATAACAGAGCCCTTTCGCGTGTGTGAAGGCTATGTTTTCGCAGATTGTGTGCGTGCTCTAACACAGTGCACACACTATATAGGCTTCAGGCAGAGAGGACCATGCAATACTACGGATGCACTGGGCCATGCATTGCTGCCCTACTAAACACCATGCGAGAGGGCCGCTTCCTCTCTCTGTAGGGCCCAAGTTGGAAGATGCCTCCAGTCCAGTCACTTCCTTTTTTGTTCATTCTTCTACACCACTTGGCTTGGGCCCAATGCTGTGTGTGCCGCTGGCTCAGCTAGTCCAAGATCAAGTTGAGAGTTAAGAAGCAAATGGAATGTCAAACTTTATTTCTTTTTGCACATGAAGAAAACCACAGCAAAAAGTTGAAAGCATTTTCTATTCTCACTGTTGGTGTCAGCAGGAGTCCCTGAAGAGATTGGGAGCTGCATGAAAACATTTAATTTGTTCATTAACTGATGATACTGCAGGTGTTAACTCAAAAAGTCTTCATTCCGTTATAGAGATTCAAAGGAATTACATGACGCAAGTGTCAAACATGAAGGCGTGTGTGTGTGTGTGTGTGTGTGTGTGTGTGTGTGTGTGTGTGTGTGTGTGTGTGTGTGTGTGTGTGTGTGTGTGTGTGTGTGTGTGTGTGTGTGTGTGTGTGTGTGTGTGTGTGTGTGTGTGTGTGTGTGTGTTTGTGCGCATGTGTGTGGGCAAGCATCCATATTATGTTGCTGTGTCACCAAATTTAGCTTTAACTGTTCAAATTCTTAACAGGTAGTCGATTTATTATTTATTTGGAAGTGTGAGGTCCCACTTGAGCTGTCTCCTGATAGGTCAATGTTCAAACCTTCAGAGGGAACTCTCACTTCAGCAGTTTACTAGTGACACTGATGTACTAGTAAAATGTTTAAAAATAAAGAAAAATTCAGTTTGATGAAAAATGTATGTATTGTGGCGTGTAGAGACGGGAGTCGGAGGCGGAGTGTCAAAAGACGGAGCTAACTGCTTTAATGACATTAATACACTTGTCGAGTAACAACAACGGAGCAGACAGTAAACTCTTGATAGTCTCAAAACGCCAACTAGACAAAACAGGAAATTCCCCCAGTCATAACAGTTCCCCCGGAACCCCGGAACTTCAGTTCCATAGGTGAATTATGTAAGATCACTACAGTATCGATAAAAGAAATATGCGACAGTGCATCCATAAATACATCCATAAACACTCCTGCTCCACTGAATGACGATTAAATGGCCAGAGACAGACTGATCAGACTTTTATGAAGCGACGAGGTGGCTGGAACACAATCACAGTCAGTAATTAACGCACAAAACAAGCAGAAACAAACATTGATATCATATTTGCATTGTGCTTCCTACTGTGTCTTCTGCCATTTGGTGTTCTAACTTACTCCTGTAATTAACGTTATCATGTTGCTTTTTATCCAGCAGTGGTTTAAGGTTATCACCAGCCTGTTTATCTCTACAAACTTATCTCATAATATGTACACAACAGGATTGGATGGACACGTACATGCATACATAACAGTACGAATTGTGTTCAAATCCAAAGGCAAAATGATGTCAAAATGACTCTGTGGTCCGTTTTACTATGAATTGAAAAGTGGAGGAGAGATGTGGGAATGGCACTCACTTTTACTCAACCATGCAGACAACAATAAACAACAGTTCAGTGATTTTGGCAGAGAGACAGGTAGACAGACAGACAGGTAGACAGAAAGCAGGCTCAGGCTCAACTCAAAGTTCAGGTGGCTGGAAAGCAAAATCAAATCAACACTGATGAAGTGGCCAGACTCATTCGGACACATGCAGGTGTAATTACTGACAGGGTAATTGGACAATGGGCCACTGGGGAGAAGTCAGTTGACTGGCACAGGTAGAAAAGTATTAGGACATCTGTTGTACAATAGAGAATGAAAGAAAAAGGACCGATGCCATATTCACACTAGACGTGACAAACTGTCCAGCTGAACTGCTGCCTCCCCGCATGCTCTAGTGTTCACACTGCAGGCCTCATGTGTGCCGCAGTTCTGGAACTGCCAGCCGTTATCGCCATTGATTTTGCATTGGCCTAGGATATTTAAAACGACTTGAAAACTAGAGAATACTGGTCAAGTGCCAGTGAGAGAGAGCATGCACGCGGTGTAGCAATTTATTACACTAAAATAAGGAAGCCCGGCCCTGACACGCGAGCAGTGTGAACAACCTCACCTGTTAACATGGGAACCTAATTAAAAAGACGTACGCCTCGCTCACGTGAAGTATCTAGTGTGATCAAGGCTTAGAATCAACTTGCTTTGCTCGTTGGCAATCATGTCAGGGCCGTGACGCAACCCGATCTCACGCCGAGGCGCGAGATACACACGCATGGACCGGCGTGTAACTCACGCGCCCTGCCTGACCAGGGCGTGTGAGTTACACGCGCACCTCCGTGGTCAAAATGGCGGCCGCGGTTGTTTTTGTCGATATTATAACCTCTCCCTGTCCCCTTGCCCTAACCCTAACCACCGAGGGGGCTGCAGCTAGATAGTATTGAAATGCTGGGGGAACATGTGGTGCTATTCCTGGGACAACATGTCGGCCCCTGTTGGTGCTATTCCTCCGTTCATTTAGACTATTCCTCCATTCATTTTGACGGCGGGAGGTGCGCGCGTAACTCACACGCCCTGGTCAGGCAGGGCGCGTGAGTTACACGCCGGTCCATGCGTGTGTATCTCGCGCCTCGGCGTGATACCAGGTTGCGTGACGGGCATATTCTATGACATAGATATTTAAAGTGACTACAAGGAACTTTCAGTTTGTATCAATTCTAGTGGCCCCTTTGGACAAAAGTGGCAGTGTTTTTACGACGCCAGATGCTGTTCAGTGTCTATATAAAAATAACATTCTTTTCTGATGATCTCCTTAGTTGTTACATGTAATTTGACATCACCAGAGGAAAAATAAGACTGTTTCAGAAATATTTAAAAGTTCCTTGCAGCTACTTTAATTTTATCCTGGTGCTACCAGACCATCATACTTCATTTTTTTTGTACAGAAGGGAAAATGTCTACTGAAGGGAAAATTTAATTTGGCCGGAAGTACTGTAGGTAGGTGGGCGGAGCCAGGCTACTTTAATTTAAGAGGACACATACATCATAGTTTGATCCTAATATATCCTGGCATCTCCTCTTGCCATGCTGCCTTGCTGGATGTCCACAGCCAGAGGATTTCTATTTTTCTACTTAATGGAGGAGAAAGATGACATTAGAGAGGGAAAGGCATTTTAACTGAGAGGAGACAAAGTTCTCTAGGCAACAAAATGAATGTGTTCCTCCATTGTTGCTGACACATTCCTCATTATGTACTGTTTTATCATATCATTTGCTGCACACGTCTGTCTTCCTTTCTCCCATTTTATTATGACCTTGTAAGCTTTCTCTCAGTGAGTTTAGACTCAGTACTCTACCTACAACATTGACATTTTCCAAACACTTTTCCTTGAGGCTGAGTAGCTGGGGCCTTCTCAACCTCTCATTTAAGAGCAGGCAAAAGAGGGTTTTTCACCTGCCTATACAGGGCTTTATTGAATCAGTCCAGAGGGGTAAAGCTCCTTCTCCCTGACAGCACTCTAGATGTGTTGCAGTGTTATTCTGTTCACTGCGCCAGACAAGACAATCCTGCACAGTGTTGCATATAGAGGGAGTTGCTGTTTGACTTTGCTCAGTATTGAAAGTTTCTCAATAACTGTCAGGTTTTACCATAAGGCAACATTAGTTTTTTTTAATTCTCTGGACCAAAGGTCTTGACTTCTAAAGCACGTCATGGAATTTAAAACTTGCTCCCCTTGACTACTATTGTTTGAGCTAAGCTAACCTGGATAAGCCATATTTGCCCATTTCTATATAAAAAATGGCCGCACAGTTACAGGAATGGTTTCTGTAGCCTTTTCTTAAGCGGGAGAGTGAGGCAAAAAGCTAAACATACACACAGGATCTCATTTGTGAAGATAAGTGTGTTGAATATAGATTTGTGAGAAATTAATACTTGTATTTGTGCCCTGAACACATTTGGAACAGGTTATGCTTTATTAAATTGAACCTGTCAGAATAGTTAGAAGTTATTTTTTCAGTTAGTAAAGATTAGAGAGGTATTATTTGAGAAGAAAATGCGCTACACCAACCCAGAGGGTCAAATAGTTCAATAGAGTTGTGAAGAGGAAGGAGCTATTTTGGCCGCCCTGATTCCTGCAGTCAAAGTCCCATCATGTTTCCTACACAGACTCACAGTTAAAGCAAATTTTAGAGCTTAGATCAGTATCAAACACTCCCACTAAAAGTCTAAAAGTACAAGCCTGAACTACAAAGCCACCGGATTTGGAACGCGGGGTTATTCTTTATGGTTCTCCTCTTCCTTCTCTTCTGTCCATTCAGGAGAAAGACCAGCAGCTGGGCGCTAAAACACGCCGACCAACGCAATGCTATTTACGAACCAAAAGTCACCAGGGCAAAGACCTTTATCTCTAGAACCCTCACAAAAAGGCCAGAGTTGGAATAAATCCCTTACAAAAAAAAGCTGGAGTGACACACGATAATTGATGAAAATAACATGGACTTCTACCATAGTGTTTTTATGGAGCAGTTTGATCAGATGCTTAACTCACTCCTAACTTCCACTGTCATTGGCTAGGTGGGCTGTTTATGTCCAAAACGACAAGAGATTTTTTTTTTTGAGGGATCAAGAAGGCAACCAGTAGCCTGGTCCTACCAGACCATCATACTTCATTCCATTTGTACAGAAGGTCTGGAATCGCTCAGTTGACAAACTCAGTGTAAACTTACTTGAAGGCGGGTGTCTGTTGAAGTTTAAAACTATTGAATCTGCCAAGTGCCACTCTGCCAACCAATCGCATAACGTTTGGTGCGCCGGCTTCTGACTACAACTGAAACTTGCGCACAACATTGTTCTCAGCCACTCCCTCTGTTCGCTGATTGGACCGGTAAAAAATCTGCTGGAGAAAAAACCCACAAATATACTGCGGACCCAGACTGACTACTGAAGAGAAATGAAAATTGAGCAGAAGTAGGTAGGCGGGCGATGCCAGGCTATGCAACCAGATGCAGCCATGGGGATTCCAAGGACAGCTGCTTCAAGCTTTTATTTGCCACCTTTGGGTGTAATATAGTAATTCTCAGCCCGCATAAACCCAGTTTGCATTTCTTTTATTAGGATTAAGTTCATTTGAGGCCTTCAGTGTGCGGTGTATTGTCCTCTGTGGAATACTACTTTTATTCAGTGTTGCTCTCACTGTGGTCACTGTGGCCATAGATCTGTCTGAAGGGTTTGGTACCAATCTGTCACGGTACGCTCTGCTTCCACTGGTCTGATCTGTCTCCTTGACCTGACCTGTCACACTAGTGTAACTCTTCTTGTGTTGCCTCTCAGACCTCCGACTGAGGGCTGGTACAATTTCTTTGCAAACATTATTGCACATGGCAATATTTAAAATCCTTTATTTTTGTTTGCAAGAAAATGCAACCTCTTGATTGACCGTTTTACAAAACTTGACTTCCACTCTGCTAAAATATGACCTTTTCATTTCAAGCGAGGCTTTGATTTCAGTTTAAAATATTCCATAAATAACCATGAATAGTTCATTTGTGTGTTTCCTTAAGTGTTTTACAATCAAAAAGATATGCACTCTTTCATTATAAAAAATATGCAGCCTTAATAGTTGAGCACATTTATAATACAATTGATTGACAATTTGAAATTAGGAATCAAAATACATGATTGTCCCTGTGTGCAGTCTGCATTGAATCGTTCCTCCAGTTCTTTCCGTTGACAGCTTCACTACACCTCAACAGCACATGAACGGCCTTGTGGGATATGCTGTCATCATTTAGTATGTACGTTTGTCAGAGCATCCCTCCTCTGGCACAGGGACCATGCATCAGAACAGAGGGCTGTCATGCTAATGCTGTTAGTGGTTCTCATGTTGTCTGGTAGTCAGTGGTGTGTTATACTCATTACATGTCTTTCTGCTGATCTGATGAGTACTGCCCTTGAGACAGCATACGCTGTAGTTTTAGAAACACTACCGCTTTTGTCCAAACGGGGCTACAATCAACAGAAACAGATAGTTCTTCGTAGCTACTTTAACAATGAAGAATAATCTGCATTTGGAAAATAGTACAGGCCTTTAAAAGCCTTTATAGAGTAAGTCCTAGTCAGACTTCTATACTAAAAGGCATATCCAGTGCCTACATCCAATTTGTTTTCAGCCTTTAGAATCTATCATTTGAATACCTTTTTTCATCGGTGTGCTGCATGTCTAACTTTGGCCGTTGTTTTATTTTTATTTTTAGAAAATGACTGCTTCATTCTACGTACTTGTGTGGAGAAATAACATTACATAATCACCAACCAAAGTACTCCACTAGCACATCAAGGCTCTCAACAAGCTTCTAAAAAGCAAAAAGCTCTCCCTCAAATTGCTCTGTTCCGGATGCAGGAGGAGGAGAAAGTATTTTAGTATTGGGTGAAGTTATCCTTTGCTGTCACTGTTATAGGGCCAACTTGATGTGTCCGCCTGTTAGTAGAACAAACCATGTTGACTGCCTGGCTCCCTGGCTGCTTTCCCTCTCCAAACTGCTGTTGTTGTCAGGTGTCCTTGAACGCAGCTCTGTTTTTTCAAAGCGCGTATTCTAGATAACAGGCATTAGTGTGTGGGAGAGGCCTTTGGGAATACACTGACAGAACTGTTACTACAGTGGATCAGAGAGCAGATCAGCTGTCACAATAGTGTGTGTGTGTGTGTGTGTGTGTGTGTGTGTGTGTGTGTGTGTGTGTGTGTGTGTGTGTGTGTGTGTGTGTGTGTGTGTGTGTGTGTGTGTGTGTGTGTGTGTGTGTGTGTGTGTGTGTGTGTGTGTGTGTGAATGTGTGTGATGTAGGTATCGTTGTGTGAGTCGGGGTGTAGAGTAACTGTGATGGATTAACAAGTAAATGAAAGCGGCTGGCACAGGGATTTGAGGTGAGAGTCAATTCAAGTCAATAAACTTCCACTGAACACATGCACACAAACACACAGGGCCACACACAGGCACGCACACACAAAAAAACTCTTTACAAACTATTACAGCTTTGTATCTTTAATACAGACTGTACACATGCACAATATGTATTTAACTAATAGTGCACACACACAAACAAACATAACACATACACACACTAAGAAATCAAGGTACAGGAATGGTCCTAAAAGGGTACAAATGCTTTGTCCCCCCCAGTGGTACCTTAGCAGGGTACCACACTGTACCTTAAACATTGGTACATATTTGTACCTTCTTGTCTGTACCTCTAAGAACATTGTACCCCTAGTGCCAAAAATGTACCCATTAGAAAGGTACATTGAAAATGTGAATTCTGCAAGTTTTCTGAATTTCATATTTAGCAAAGCAGTACTCTTTAGATTATAATATATGACGGATTTACAGATGTAATTGTCCAAATAATGATCTTTCCAATAGGTACATTTTAGTCACTAGGGGTACATACATGTTCTGAGGTACAGACAAGAAGGTACAAATATGTACCAATGTTTAAGGTTAACAAAACATTTGTACCCTTTTAGGACCATTCCTCTACCTTCATGTCTCTGCACTCAATTAGATCACTTTTGTTTCCCTCTATACGTGAAAGTATGTTTACAGTTGGACACTCAAGCAGCTGTTTTGTTGTCTTTGTGCTCATACACATAGCATATTATGTGAAGCTAATGCACCATGAGACTACTATCTATGGACACAACACTGCATGAGTCACACATGTTTTAATGAGGGCTAAGAGAGAGAGAGAGAGAGAGAGAGAGAGAGAGAGAGAGAGAGAGAGAGAGAGAAGAGAGAGGGAGAGGGAGAGTGAGAGAGAGAGAGAGAGAGGGAGAGTGAGATAGAGAGACGGACAGAGAGAAAGAGTGTTCAGGAGACACAACATCAGCACACAGTGTGTTTATAATCAACTTGCAGTTACACACCCATATCACATTTTTTGTATGTAACATGTAATAGTATTTTCCTTATATAGATGGTTAAATAATACCTTAGAAACAATGCTGATATGGCTTGTATGAACTGTGAACCAGAGGTGTAATATAACTAAATACATTTACTCAATTACTGTACTGAAGTACAAGCTTTATTTATTTTTTATTTTTGCACATGAATCATATGAAGAAGTTATATAATATAGTATACTGTCCAGCTATAGAACTACAAGCACAAATTAAATATAATATGTGAGACCGATTAGTTGACTGACAAATATAATTTTTCTATGGACTATTTTGTCTTTTCCGAAAGAAGCAGTGAGTTCGCCCTATATATATATTTAAGTCTGGTATGCCATTATCACAGCACTAGGGCCCCCACAAGGTTATTGTGAGACAAATATTCTCCTCGTAACCAACAAGTCAAGACAAGTGACCCCTGCAGATGTTCTTAAGTAATTGAGGCCATACACCTCCATCTCCAGACATAGCATAGAATAAACTGGCCTTGACTTTGGTATGTAAGCGATGGTAAGAGTTCTGTGGTATGTGGATGGAGTCAGGCTGAAGGGCCTTCAAACACTGAGTGACCAGCTCTGACGTCTGCACTGGCCTCATCACATCTCCTCCAGCATAAAAATAAATCCATCCATACCAGCTTTATCATCATAACAATTATATTTCTGCCTCTCCCTCTCTTCATCCATCCATCCACCCACCAACTCCCCCCTGCCCACCCCCCACGCAACAAGAGCCCGCTGAGAGCTCCTCTTCCACCCACTCAATTCTAGCTGGAGCACCGTTTGGGGGACGCATACATAGCACAAAATCACACTCGAGTGGCCCTCATCGCTGCCGGTTACAGTGCTGATCTTTGCCTCTCTCTCTCACAGCGCTGACCCTGGGCCTGCAGAAAAAAACATTGCGCCCAGAATAGAAAAAGGCAGTTCTACTTCTGACTCAACCTTCTTATTCACAGTTGTGATACATTGCTGAATACAGTCAATGGACCACACGCCTGCGGAGACTTCCTTTGTCATGGAGCATTTTCCTCTCTTGTCATTTGTTAGTGAAGCTCTAGTTGCTAGACTATCATAAACTCCCTCTAGGAAGAAGCAATGGGAGTCTTTTATAGCAGAGCCCCTCCTGAGAGGCCGGATGTTTTAAAATCTTATCAGGGCTGTAATTGGGGCAAAGCAGACATTTTAAAGCTTAGGTTATTATGGACATTAAAAAGCCTATCTTTCCACTGAACAGCAATGTCTTGGTGCAGCTAGGCAGGAATTTATTTGCGTTTCCACTATCAAAAGTTGCGAAGGGTTCCAGAATAAGCAAACTGTGATGTACTTTTTTTTTGTCATCCTTTGGTTGGGGTAGCAAGCCGTTCCAAAAAGAGTTCCGAAAGGGTGGAGCTACACACTGCAGTCTGCTGATGAATTAATAATTTATGTGTGAGAGATAAACCATGCCGTGTGGTCACCTTGGCAAGACGGAAGAGTCTTCTGTTTGGAGAAAAATGTATATAGTCTGACTGGCGCTATTGTCGTCTAACATAAACCTGCCTACCAAGTAAGGGTACTGTCGGCAATGGAAACGCAAGCCAGATCCAGGGTTACCGTGCCCTGCTGAACCAAACTGTGCTGCTCAGTGGACACAAGGTATACGCTCTGTCCTCATTTTGGAGGCGCTGAAGCAGCACTTTGTGTTTGTTAATAGATAATGGGTTGTGAAAATGATTGATAATAGGTCAGCACATAATTAGCACCATTAAGTTCCTCTGTTGATTGCCACAGTTTTGTAACATTGTTCTATAAGTGGTGCTAAAGCATTTATGTAATATTCATCTATCTATCTATCTATCTATCTATCTATCTATCTATCTATCTATCTACCTACCTATCTATCTATCTATCTATCTATCTATCTATCTATCATACATGCTTTATCATTACAAAGTGGATCCAATTGTTGAGATGTTTCTTCTCTTAGTAGTATTTTAAGTACATATAGTTGCCCTTACAAATGACCCATGGGAATTTTCTGTGCCACTAAAAATTGTATTTCTTACTGGCATTTAAATGGTAGTCGTAACTGGTTTCAGTATTCTGACAACTCTGTCTCCAATGAGTAATAGGCTTTATTCTTTACTCATTGTGTGAATGCTGTTGATGTTTTTGTAGTGGTGTCTATAGATGGCTTCTTTGCACTGACAAAAAGCACGTTGTGGAGATTTTTCTTTTTTTACAAAAAGTTTGGAAATGATGTGTCGTCGATCATATCATGGGTAATTTGTCAAACAACTGAGAACCGAATGTCCACGTCATGTTGGTGACAATATGATTGGTGTTTGAACGCAGGATTCATATGACTTTTGTTAATGAACGAGTCATTTCGGGGAGTTCAGGGCTCTTACTCATTTCCATAGAGTCCATGGTCCATCTTTCACCCAGATGATCGAAGCCGGGCTTGTGGTTTTTCCATACTTTAAACCTTACACAATGAATACTCATAGTAGCTAACCCTCTCTGGGGATTCATATGAGCATTCTTCCGTTGAGCTGCTTAGACAGAACTGTGAACAATCGGAGAACGTACATGTGGCTTCTGAAGCTCCTTTTCTATTTGACACTCTGCTCTGAGACGATAAAGCCCAGCAGTTAAACTATCTATAATGACTTCCTCTTGGAGACCGATGGACCTG
This sequence comes from Ammodytes marinus, assembly GCF_949987685.1. Taxonomy (NCBI): domain Eukaryota; kingdom Metazoa; phylum Chordata; class Actinopteri; order Uranoscopiformes; family Ammodytidae; genus Ammodytes; species Ammodytes marinus. The sequence goes on from NC_137231.1 coordinate 7,253,003, forward strand.
TCACAGCAGCTTTCAGTCATTCCTCCTCATACAGTATACCTCATCGGGCCAGAAACCAACTGAGCCGTGACACAAAATGGAGGACTTTTCATATCCCCATCAGAGAGCTGTTGTGCCCACTGTAATGGTGATGTATCCGAGAGAACTGTGGGATGATCCATCACACATAGTCAGGGCATAGGCTTGGACTGGACCCAGTTTCCAGCAAAAAGACATAATAAAAGATACTGCTATCAAAAAAGCCTCTTAATCGGTTCCTATCCAATAAAGGCAAAAAATGCCCCAAACTAACTTTAAAAAATAAATGCCATCCAACATGTTGGCAGGTCGAACAATGATCTTTGGACAATGCTGCAAATCCAGGGATTTCTTCCAACTGCAACCTTTTTAATGGTAAATTGATTGTTACTTTTGGAGCGTTTTTCTACCTTAAACGGACTAAGCACTTTGTAATTGGCCTCTCATTCACCCGTTCAGACACACAAACAGTCACACATTGATTTCCACAGAGCTGCTGTTGCTGGGTATTGGCCTGCCCATTTGGAGCAATTTGCGGTTCGGTGCCTTGCCCGAGGACCTCCCCAAATCCACAGCCAGGCAGTTTTTATTTTATTTTTGAAAGTACAAAGAGTTCACCGTTTAAAGGTAAAATGCCTTGCATTCAATTTGTATACTTCAATTTGTCCATTCTTTTCCCCCTCTTTCACTCTCTCTTTGAATGATTTTGGTTGGGACTGCAGTGTCTTCAAGGTGGGGTTGCTGTATGTGTGCCAATAGTCCACTTAGTATACTGGAGACACCGCTTAGGATTGCATTGTTTCTCACAGTTGATGAGTTGACTGTAAGGATTCAGTGCCAGCAGCTTTTCAGCTGAGTCAGGTAACATTTGAGGACAGCGTCAGTACCAGATTCATTCACTCACCTGATTAATTTGGAGCAATTTAATTCTAAAATACCTGATAAATGATTGTCCTATTAATGCTTTACACTCATGATACATCTCAGTAGGGGTATCCCCGACTGAGAATGTACAAGATAGTCCAACCTGATTGGTGGAAACTGGCCTATTAGTTGACTTATCGTGGAATCATGTTTTTACATTTTCCTGCTCATTGATCCATATTTGCTACCTTGGCTTCCAACAACACCCATTTACTCTTTGTCTTCTTGACTTGGCATACAAATGTATTCTACTGTGACTGCTGATAAGCCTGACTTATATAAAATAATGACAATCTTTTATGTAAATCCCCGTTTCCTCCGAGTGCTGTGGTTCAGTCCGGTGCGTCTCAGCATGTATTTGTTTGCATTTCCACTGTCAAAAGTTGGGAAAGGTAACAAAATAAGCCGCACCTATGTTTGTAACACTTTGGTAACAAGCGGTCCCAAAGGGTCTCAAAAGGGTGGAGCTCCACATTGCAGTCCGTTGATTGGTCAACAGAATCATAATTTCCGTGTGAGAGGTAAACCGCAGTGTCTAGTCACCTTAGCAAGACGGGGTTAGAGAAAAATGTCGGTGCGTGTGGTTTCTCTTCTTCATTGGGGCGACTGTGGCTCAGGTGGTAGAGCGGGTCGGCCAATTATCGAAGGGTTAGTAGTTTGATCCCCACCCTGCCACTTGTGTCATGGTTCTTGTGTCCTTGGGCAAGACACTTCACCCACCTTGCCTCGTGTGAATGTCGATAGTTAACCAGCTAGCGGTGTATGAATGTGTGTGTGAATGGTAATGTGGGAATGGGAACAGGCCTCCCTTGAAAAAGAGCCTCCGGTCCCAATGGGATTTACCTGTATAAATAAAAGGTTACATTTTTTTTGAATTAATCAGCGGGCTACACTGTGTCCCACTGCTATGATGTCACCATAGTTACGTAGCTGCCACTTACAGCGTTGTTTAATGTCTCTGACCCATAGACTGTATATACTCTGACCATCTACCAAGTAAGGGTACTATCTGCAGTGGAGACGCAGGCAAGATCTAGGGTTACCGTGCCCTGCCGAACTGTGCCGTGTCAAACCGAACTGTGCTGCTCAGTAGAAACGAGGAATAATAATGCCAGCAGGAGTGAGTTTGGTTATTTCTCAAAGTAGAGAACCTTGCTGAGTGCACTCCCCAACCCTAACATTGGCATCCTGGAGCAGAGCCACTGCCTGATGGTTAAGGGGAGAACATAAGACTTTGCATTAAAGATGAGAGGACATAAAACAAATATGAATCTCTGTGTCGAACAGATCATCAACTGGAGAAATCAGTTTTTTTCTTTCAGTCCTACATTACTGGTTGACAGACTGGCCCGGCCTACTGAGCTAAACTGAAGTGAAACTTGATTTCCGGGGAGAGTGCATTGATATACATCTAGTGTTATTGAAAAGGGCTGGCAGAGTGAATTATAACCTGTCAAGGCTTGCACAAACTTCTAGCCTCAGGTTCAACCAACAATGGAGCAAGCCACTTCATCATGTCTGGTGAAGGGGAGCATTCAGGGGCAGGTTATTGGAACTGGAGTGCAGGCTCATGAACAGTGTAAGGCCTCGCACCTGACAAGGACAAAACTGATGGAGTGTAGGACTGCTGGTTAAATAGCTGTGTTGAGTTGTCCACCCCTGTTCATTTTGTATTCTGTATCAGCTGCTGTCACATTATTTCACATAAGCATGGCAGCTTAATTTGTCCAACTAATTTCTGGTATAAATGTCATAGCTAGAGAGCCAAAGCACCACCATTTGTTTTTTGAAATGCACATCAGCGAACTGTAAATTGGAAGGTGGAGGTGCTGGAGTCAGTGATTCTGGATAATGGTTTTTGTCAAAATTACATCTTGTCAATATCAATAAATATCCCCTCATGGTACCAGTCTGTTGTGTGTGTGCTGAAAAAGTGCATCCACATTATGGACAGGTAACATGTTGTGAGGTGATATTCACCGATTTGGACAAAAACTGATTTGGACAACAAGTCGTGGATGGCTGACTCTGACTTTAAAACTCTTAAGTTTAATAGCAATAATTTAGTTATTTTATGGCCACTTTGGGAAAGCTGTAAACACAGCATCTGGTTTATTACCATGTTATAAAATGGCTTTGTCTAAAGTGTCAGCAAACAATGACTTATTCACACATCCAGCAGACACAGAGCAACATTAATCTTAATTGGTTTGTGTCCACCTAATGAAAACTCCATGGTAGAACCTGAATATTAATGCTCCACTAAAGAGACACATAGGCCTTGTAGTGTAAACAATGTGTTGTCATCGTGGCCGAGTGGGCCAATTGTTCCACTACATTTGATATTACTTGAGAGAGAAGGAGACATCTCAAGGCTTCAGATAGACACGGAGGAGAAGGAGATCGGTCTAACAGGACTCTTTATTCAAAGGTTGACATAACAGGATATCAGCTTAGTAGACAACTTCTACTATAAACACAAAGGTACTTATTCATTACAATAGTTCAGATCTTATCTCACCCTATCCTGGTTATCTAGCCTTAACTTTGGGGGTAGGGAGTCTCCCCTCAGCAGTCTTCATTCCTCGGGCATAGAAGCCGCCCCCGGGCGCTAAGGCAAAGGCCAAGGCCACGATCTAGTGAAGGCGGTTGGTTAAATACACTATCTGTCTGTGTGTGTGTGTGTGTCTGTGTACGTGTGCATGTGTGTGTGTGTCTGTGTGAATGTGTGTGTGTGTGCAAGTGTGTGTGTGTGTGTCTGTGTGTGCATGTGTGTGAGTGAGTGAGTGTCTGTGTGAGTGTGTGTGTGTGTGTGCGTGTGTGTGTGTGTGTGTGTATGTGAGTGAGAGTGTGTGTGTATGTGTGTCTGTGGGTGACTGTGTGAGTGTGTGTGTGTGTGTGTGTGACAGATCTTATATCAAGCCTTATTAGCAATAGTGTGCTTTTAATAGAAGCCAGGTCTTGCAATCGTGTTCCTATATTCTGCTGTGTCTGCAACAGTTGTTGTTGCAGTCTGTAAGGTCACTGTATGACCTGTGACTTTCTTGCCCTAAACTCTGATCAACACAAAGTTCTGTGTTGACTTCTTTTAATAAAAGATACCATAAATATGTTGGAAATTCCTACAGCCTATAAACATATCTGGACAAGGTTGGTTTGATTGAGTTATCTCTATCTATAACCCACATCTGGTGCTATACACTAGTTAGTTACAAATACCATACAACATATCAATAGTAGGTTACTAATTATTATTATTATTTTTTTTTTATGATTTACTGTTTCTTTATGTCACCAACATACAGTACATTACTGCTATGGCAATAGCAACATAAATAGGGTTGGGAGTGAAGGTTGCCTCCTTTCTGTCACCAGACTGCTTGATAGTTATGTGTTGGTGTGTTGGTGTTAGGTTGACTAATTGTATTTAGGTGAACAGCCCACCTCACTCACAATAAACAACTGCTCACCTGTACAGCTATGGGGCCTGTGATGCTCAGCTGCTGTATCTGTGTAGAAACAAGGCACAGGTGTGGTCTAACCTCTTAGCACACAACACACAGCATTGTAAATCCAGCCAGTGTGTCTGGATGGGATGTTGTAGATGCTGATGTTTGGCTATGTCATCGCATTGGACTGACACATAACAGTGACAGCATTGAGAAAAAACACTGGACATCCATCAACACTCCAGTGACAGCCGTCCATAAACCTCACATCAACAAACCGTTGGAGAGGAGAGAATAGTGTGCATGCGCCAGCCGTGTATGCAGCCTGTCACAGTCGCTCCAACTCTTTTCCTCTTATTTCCTAACTTCTATTTATTTAATTGTTTTATTTTATTTTCCACTACATACATTGTGTACATATTGTATAATAATGTTCATACTTAATTATCACGAAAGCAACTTTCATGAAACTGCCTTCTGTGTTCATATTGATGCAGTCAGGCAGACATCTCAGCCTTTGTTCTCAGATCAACAGAACATTGACTAAAAATAGTGCAAAGTTACTTCCTCCAAGACTCTTTGCTTTCCAGCCACGTTTATTTTAAAGATGTGGCCGACATTCATTCATGATGACATTATTGGACTAAACAAAAAATACTTGGAAATTGTCTGACACAAAACATTCACTTCACCAATGAAACCCCCTATATCCACCTGAAGTTTGAAGACACAAGAGATGGTCAGAGTGGAAGGTTTTTTTTTATTATCAGGCAACTGATTTCGATGGCCCAAGGTTCTGAAAATACTAATTGTGAAAAAAAAATCAAGAAATGAAAGAACAATCGTTTATAGTCTTATCTACACTGTCAGAATTCTCTATCCTAAAAGATAACATTTATTGTTTTTTTTATTGGGCCCCAGCATGATAGTGAAAGCATTGCTTTGTAGAGTCATGACGTCTGTTGTATGTAGCCAGGGCTTTACAGTAAGTTCACTTTTTTGATCACCAGTTTTTACTGGCATTCGATGGGTGTATGTAGCACTTTGACAACCTTTCTCCCCCTCTCCTGATGCAGGTTCTGAAGGGATGCAAGCAGCTGGTCATGTCACTGTGTTCTATGGGTCGCATCCCTGGAGGCTACATCACCAACCACGTCTACAGCTGGGTGGACCCCCAGGGCCGGGGGGTCTCCCCACCGCCAGACAGCCAGGAGGAGCACCAGAGGCAAGGCCAGGGCATGGAGGAGAGGACAGTACGTACAGCATTTTTTTTGTGTGTGTTTGTGTTTGTGTGTGTGTTGATGGTGGTAGCACAAGAGAATAAAGGTTCAGCATATGAGGCAGTTATAGTGGATGACTGGATGTGATGCATTGCAAAATTAAAAAGTAATAAAACATCTGAGGAACAGTACTTTTCTCTGAGAGCTTATTTTAATTGAGAGCATTTTTTTTATGATGCAGTGTATACGAATGTACAGTACATCTGCTTTAGGCCTACTACACAGGCTAATATACACCAATTGTGGTCCAGCCAAAAAGGTATTCACAGTTCTATTGGCATCTGTCAGATATCTGAGATGATAGTAAGGTTTGTGTAATTGTCCTCCAACTCATGTCTAACGGCAGTCCGTTTAGGACTGTAATATGGCTGACAGGACAGTCATCATCATGACCTTTACTGTTGTTGTGACATTTTGCAAGACATACTCATTTTACAACAAAGTTCCCCGCCACAGGCCATTGACTCTAGCTGCTCCCCAAGAGAATATTTACTCAACTGAAGTCATCAGGAAAATACACTGTTGGCTAGCTTTCCGATTGAACGGATCAGCTTTTATTACCATTACACTCGCCAATAGTTAGCGACAAGACTTACAGTAAATTCTGTTTAATTGTAGTAAGGGTTATTAGAAAGTTCTAAAGTCTAATTGAGGGCACACATTGATTAAAAACCTGTTGTGATAACTCCCGTTTTGATTAGTGTGTTTTAGAGAACTTGGTTTCTACAGGGCGATGGAGAAAGTATTGACTTTGCATCAGAGGAGTTTTAAGAAGTCAGCAGTAGAGTGAGAAGGGATTCAGGGTTTACAAACAGCTCCGCATCGGGCTAACAGAGATTGATTTTCTGTTTACTCTGGTCGTCATGGTAATTACATCAACACTTAGACACTATCTTCACATAGGGTCAATGGTCCACTTAGACTGTGCAGTGTTGCTCCAAATGGTTAACACAGCAGTTGAATGGCCTCACTGCTAGACAGTTTGGTGGGGAAAGCTGAAGAGTGTGTGGGGGCGGGGGCGGTAAAGATCGATGTACCCATCACCACTGTAAGACACACCCAATTATCCTACTGTAGCTAAATACTGCTGCATAAGCATCTTTTTATGCAGCCAATAGCTAGCGGCTCTGCACAGCTCTGCAGATCTGACTGGGGATCAGTTGATGGGTCATCCAACCAAAAAGGTAAAAAAAATGTTGTTACAGCAAAGGGATCAAGGGGCTTTTAAAGAGAAAAACTGCTTGAATTTGCTCATATTCAGATCAGTTTGGATGACCTGGAGGAAAGCTCATAAGGTGAGAAGTGGAGTTTCTGTACAGAATCTGCCACTACTGCAGAGGCAAAATGGAAATGTATTCATGGATACTTTGCTCAGTATTCCCAACAAACAGCAATGCTTGTGATATCCTTGACATGCAAGTACAAAACACTGTAATAATGCCATCAAAACTGAATTCATTGATTAGTTTTTTTTGTCTACCTTTCCTCCCACTTCACTCAAATCCACACTGAGAAATCATTCTATGACCCCTTTGAGTGCCTGACACCAGTTGTTGTGCATCTTGCACACTGAATAGATGGTTTGTTGACTGCACTGAAGGATCCTTCAGTCAGATAGGCCAAAGGTTATTTGTAAAATAGGTGCCTTCTTGAAAAATGTCCTTCCTTTGTTCAAGTAATACTTGTTATATGTTGTCCTTGCCCTACGCCACGTTTTGTTATTATTTGTTTGTGCTCCATACCATAGTATATGATGCGCCTTAAATGACATTAAACTAATGTCATGTCTGCCCTGTAGGTGGCCCTGGATATGGAGAATGGCCGCTCTCTAGGCCTGATGATCAGGGGCGGTGCTGAATACGGCTTGGGGATCTACATCACTGGAGTGGACCCTGGATCTGCTGCAGATGCTGGTGCACTGAAGGTAGCCCAACTCTACCTGTTAATGATAAACCACAACACCTGTACAACATGTCCAGTCTAATGAGAATTGAGATTTTTGAGATGATTGCAAAGGATCAATTTATTCAAGTTTGTTTTTAGACTTAATGCTTCACATGGTCGACTCAAATGTTGTCTCTCTCACTATTTTTGGCCAGTACATAATACTAGAGGCATGTAGCACAGGCAGCACATCAGCAGAGCGACATCCCAATACTTTTCAAAAGACAGTTGGTTCAGACAAAGTACTGAGTATAGGTCACCTTGAGTCAGTGCTCAGAGCCCAATACAAAGTTGTCACAAAAGAAACGGAAGCAAATAGACGTGAGGTGTGCAAATACACTCTGGGGGGCACCTCAATAACCCACCATAGAAAATAAGCTTTGGGTTTACAGCTGTATTGATTCAAATAGAAGCATAGTCAGGGTTCTCAACCCTCACGCAATGAGAGTGAGACACACGCATTTCAGGCAATTCACACGCTCCACGCCACACCTTGCATTTCTCACGCAAATTATAACTCTGCCAAACAATTTTGTTTATATATAGCCTATAGCTTCGATAAATCCTGGCCTTCTCCACCATCACCTAGTGTTGCCACCTTATTTATACTATCTATGGTTGCCACCCGTCCCGTTTTTCCCGAAATTGTTCTCTTTTTTCACCAGCTGTCCCGAGGAAGGAAAAATCTCTCCCGGGACACAATTTGTCCCGTTTTTTGGGGAAAAACTCATTCGTTTTTTTGGGGAAAAACTAATTTGATTTCCTTCGTTCAGTAGTTAAGGCCGTTTCACACGGGCCGTGGCGTTTGTTGCGCCCACTAATGCATTCTGCGAGAGCCGAGCGGGCAGAGAGAAGGCGCAGCGTTTCGTCAGGCTACACGACAAGCGTGCAGGGGCGGTCCTAACGATCTCGGGGCCCGTTTCAAGACCCTGTGTGGGCCCCCCACATTTATTTTTTATTTTTTTCTATGAATAATGCTTGTGCATGCTCCCCGCAAAAATAAAAAAGATTGTGGAAACTAGTTGGTTCATAGACGGATTATGAGATAATAGGCCCAGACTCTTAAAGCCCCCCCGCCCCCCTCCCTATCCAGTCAGTTACATTGACTTTTCCGCAAAGATACATACGTTTACTGGCATAAACATATTAAGGGAGTCAGTGTTTCCCACAGGATTTTGGGATACTGTGGGAGATATCCTGTACCTTGTTAGGGGGTCCGGGGGCATGCCCCCCTGGAAGAAAATTGGTACAGTTTTAAAGTAAAATGCATCAATCTGAAAAATCAATCTGGAAAATTTAGATTTAAATCAAATCTTGAGCTGCAGAAGGAACATTATTTTTCTTAAACAGGCAGCACTCTTTACTCTGCAACTGTAAAAACATTTCAGAAGATTGGTCTGCAGACCCATGTTATATGATGGAGGGGCCCATTGCAACAGATACAGGGTGGAAAGCTACTTTTTATGAACAGTATATAATTTACATGTAGAAAGTTTATTCCTGTATGTGTGTGGGGGCCTTAGAGGCCCCTCATGAAGCCCATAAGACATAGCTAATAATGCTTTTGTTTTGCACTTGCTTTTCGATTTTTCACCTACTAGTTGAGGGGCCAAGTTGGTTTTAGTGCTCCCACATTCAAATGCGGACGCCGAAAAAGTCTTCGCCATGGTTGGTCTTCACCAGCACCAGAAACAGACTAGCCCTAGAAGGAACATTGTCCTCCATTATGATGGTCTAAATGGCTGGTGTGGAGCCACAGTGCTTCAAGTGGGAGCCAGAAAACCCCTATCCTGAAGGCCTCAAAATCTGCCACTCGAAGCTACAACAGCGAGCATCAGTAATATCCAGTATCCATATTTGCTGAACTGAACTAAGAGTTTTACTGAAATAACTACCCCGAAGAACTACCCTAGGCCTACACCCATCTCACTAGTCTGGCATTTGGTATTAATCCAGTTATACTTTCATCATACAATTACTACAATAGGCTATATTTGAACTAAAACAAAGAAATTATATTGAACTGAACTTGTGTTAAAAACCATTATTATGCTTTAAATTAATAAATAAACACACAATAAAATTTCGCTCGCGAGCATGGGAAATCCGCTTCTGTCTCACTCTAAACAATTTCCAAAAGTTGAGAACCCTGCATAGTATCTGTTCCATCAGACGGCTGTGAGACCCATTCCTGATACACACGTCTAAAGATTTCTCTATTGATCTAAATGCTGATTTCATCACACTATTAGGCCTATGCTTAAGTGACAGTTATCAAATACCATTGTATTAGCAGGATATTAGCATGGTAGTGTTCTAAACTGTATTTGAAAATTAAACAGATGTTAGGCTACAGGACCTCTGCAGGTATTAATATAATATTATAGATATAATCAAGAGCAATTCAACAAATGATATGGAAGTCAATCCAATTGTTTTTGAGATATTTTAGTCTGACTAGCAGACAGTCTGCAATATGTGCCAGACTTACAGAGCAAATCGAAATTACGCTTCTCTCCAACACACAGTGAAATAAGTGCAAAAGGATAGAATAAGACAAGTATACAATACATACTGTACATTCTAGATAATGCAAAAAGTAAGGCAAACAGTATAGAAAACAATATATGCAATAGACAGTAAACTAAGAAATATAAAAAAAAAGTACAATATAAGGGCATGGGAATGTGCGGACTGAGTCTAAATATGGAATGTAAAAAGCACTGATTTAGGTGGAAAGTGTCCCTGAGAGTCTCTTATAAAGTGACTCTAAAAGTCTGAATCACTATCTAAAAAGTGAGCGTCACGGCAACGCAGCCCACAATTGAATCATGGTAGAACACCTTGAAACACTAAAGTCTTAGTCATCGGTTAAATGAGTTGTTGACATGCAGATTTATTTATGAGCGCTGTACCAGCTGTCATCGCTAACACCTGCCTCCTGACTTTGATGAACCTGTTAGCATTACTGCCACCTGCTCCCTATTAGACGGCTAAACCTTTTAGCGTCGCCAACATCTGCTACCTGCCACCCAGCCTCAGTCTAGGCGGGCCGCTGACTTCGTTGCGATAACAGGCCCTGCAGAAAATGCTTTATTAGCCCATGCTAAAGCTTTCTGCCTCAACAAGCAGGCCGGCCACTCTAGCTCCTCTGTGCTATTTTTCTTCCCAATCCGCCTGAGGCAAGAATAAACAGAAACCAGTGTTTCCTATACCTGTAAACAATACAGCCGCAACCTAAATATGGCTTTCATGATGATATCACACTGTGTCCTACTTGGGGGATAAAAATAAAACATCAAATCTTATTGCATGTGGGTTATGGTTATTATTATGGTTTGATTCCTTACTTGTCTAGGCATGTAGAGGCATCTTGGAGATTGGTAATTGGAAATTATTAAACAAACAGAGCTTGTGAAAGGCACTCTAAAAATGTAAATGTTGTCCCTTGAAAAAGGTATTATAACAATTCTCAATGTCTTTGACCAAGATAGATGACATAGTATAGGCTATTTTGTTTCATGGAGAATTGGCTGATCACGCTTCTTTTCTACATACTACAGCTGATCATAAAAACAATATAGTAAAAAGCAGTATAGTACAATTGGTACATACCTTTACTTATTTATTTCATCACAACATTGTGCCTTGATCTTGTCTCTGTCCATCTTTATTGTGTGTGTGTGTGTGTGTGTGTGTGTGTGTGTGTGTGTGTGTGTGTGTGTGTGTGTGTTTGTGAGTGAATGGTGGTCTGGGATCATCCGATTGAGTGATCCTGCCATTATAGTGGGAGCAGCAAGCTGTATATAAACAGTAACTTCCTGGAAAAGCGTTCCTCTTCCCTACAGTAGTTCACGTCCATCCCCTCCTGTTTGCCAGTGTCGAGGTGGCAGTAAATAAGATGCAGGGTTGGCTAAACACTGCAGCAGGTGATCATCGCAAGGCAAATGTTAAAGCATTTTCCATTCAAATACAATACATCAGTTTGATAACACTCAGCATATTATCAATTCAAAGTTTTTTTTATGAAAGAAGTTCATTGAAACTTTATATTGATTAACATATGTAAATGTTTTCAAAGATAACATAACTACAGTTCTGAAATGGATCTTCCCCACTCCATTTACTATCAACAGAATTATTCTGCCAATGCAAAGGCGGTAACTTTTCAAGTAAGTTTGGTCTTGAGATATGTTTTATGACCTACTGTGAAATACGGTATAGCAAGACGTTTAAAGGGCTAATATTAATTAGACAGTATGTCAATCAGTAAATGCTGCACAGGGCAGATGACAGATGGTCCCTAAAGATGACTGTTTTTGGTGACAATTCATAATTTTTTGGAAACTCTACAAACTACGGCCAAAATGCAAAACACTTCTAGTCAGACTACAGTATAAATGTCATGTTTTAAGAAAGGTCTTGAAACATATGAATAAACATATTGTAAATAGATTATACAGTATCTCACAAAAGTGAGTACACCCCTCACATTTCTTCACATTTTTCTTTATATCTTTCCATGGGACAACACTGAATAAATGACACTTTGGTACAATGTAAAGTAGTCAGTGTACAGCTTGTATAACAGTGTAAATTTACTGTCCCATCAAAATAACTCGACACACAGCCATTAATGTCCAAACTGCTGCCAACAAAAGTGAGTACACCCCTTAGAAAGAATTTACAAATTGGGCCCAAAGTGTAAATATTTTGTGTGGCCACCATTATTTTCCAGCACTGCCTTAACCCTCTTGGGCATGTAGTTCACTAGAGCTTCACAAGTTGCAACTGGAACCCTCTTCCACCCATTTATGACAGCATCACAGAGCTGGTGGATATTAAAGACCTTGCGCTCCTCCACCTTCCGTTTGAGGATGCCCCAAAGATGCTCAATAGGGTTTAGGTCTGGAGACATGCTTGGCCAGGCCATAACCTTTACCCTCAGCTTTTTTAGCAAGCCACTGGTCGTCTTGGAGGTGTGTTTGGGGTCGTTATCATGTTGCAATACCACCCTGCGGCCCAGTTTACGAAGGTTGAGTGCACATGGTCAGCGTCGTACACAGAGGTTGGCTTTGGAAAATAGACGTATGAGTGCTGCCAGCATTGCTGAAGGGCTTGAAGGGGTGGGGGGTCAACCTGTCAGTGCTCAGACCATACGCCGCACTCTGCATCATACTGGTCTGCATGGCTGTCATCCCAGAAGGAAGCCTATTCTAAAGATGATGCACAAGAAACCCCACAAAAAGTTTGCTGAAGACAAACAGACTACGGACATGGATTACTGCAACCATGTCCTGTGGTCTGATGAGACCAAAATACATTCATTTGGTTCAGATGGTGTTAAGAGTGTGGAGCGGCAACCAGGTGAGGAGTACAAAGACAAGTGTGTCTTGCCTAGAGTCAAGCATGGTGGTTGGAGTGTCATGGTCTGGGGCTGCATGAGTGCTGCCAGCACTGGGGATCTACAGTTCATTGAATTCTAACATGTACTGTGACATACTGAAGCAGAGCATGATCCCCTCCCTTCATAAACTGGGCCGCAGGGCAGTACTGCAACATGATAACGACCCAAAACACCCCTCCGAACGACCACTGGTTTGCTAAAGAAGCTGAGGGTAAAGGTTATGGACTGGCCAAGCATGTCTCCAGTCTTAAACCCTATTGAGCATCTTTGGGGCATCCTAAAACGGGAGATGGAGGAGCGCAAGGACTCTAATATCCACCAGCTCCTTGATGTCGTCATGAATGGGTAGAAGAGGGTTCCAGTTGCAACCTGTGAAGCTCTAGTGAACTACATGCCCAAGAGGGTTAAGGCAGTGCTAGAAAATAATGATGGTAAAACAAAATATTGACACTTTGGGCCCAATTTGGACATTTTTTCTTATGGGTGTACTCACTTTTGTTGGCAGCAGTTTAGACATTAATGGCTGTGTGTCGAGTTATTTTGCGGGGACAGTAAATTTACACTGTTATACAAGCTGTACACTGACTACTTGACATTGTATCAAAGTGTCATTTATTCAGTGTTGTCGCATGGAAAGATATAATGAAATATTTGAAGAAATGTTAGGGGTGTACTCACTTTTGTGAGATACTGTATATATATGCCATATTGTAAAATATTTTATGATAGAATGCCAAGTACATAAAATGACTTAGGATGTATGGTTTTGCTGCAGTAAAGCTAAAAGCAGCAGCAGTGAACCCTTGTACAGTGTTTGAAATGGTGATGTTAAATATTCCTCAA